>NW_022196155.1:0-90000 GCF_008641045.1 Pistacia vera | reverse complement strand
CCACCTGGGGGTTTCATGCAGGTCAGGTTCAACCCGACCCACCATTTTGGCGGTCCGGGTTGAATCCTCTTTAATGCGGGCCGGGTTAGGGTTGACTCACCTAACCCGACCCATTTTTTCCACCTCTAACTCTTACATTTAACCTCCTCTCGAGCTTGCCTTTTCCTAGATCATGAATCGTGGGCTCTGATACCATTGTTGAAAAAGATTCCCACAATCCAAACGCAAAATTAAAGCAAGTAACAAAAAATAAAGCAAATCAAACACAAGAATTTTAAAGTTGTTTGGCCCAATCAATATAGTATACATTCACTATCCACTCAAATGATCCACTAAGCAAAAGCTTACAACTGTGCAATTTTTAGAAGAGAAAATTTACACAAAAAGCTCAATTACACCCTTAATAACAGCCTACAATGACTATTCTTTTGGTGTCTATCTTACACTTTTTGAGATATTTTAAAAGTCAAATCTACTCATTTATTTAAAGGGGAGAGCCCCTTTGCAACTCTCATTCCCAAGAAATATGGGATTCAAGGAGCAAACCCAACCCAAAAAAAAAAAAAAAGACTTAGTTTTACAACCCTGTACAATGGCAGAGTGATTGAACATCAACTTTGGTCCCCATATATGTAAGTTTTTCAATTTTCTAACCGCTTTATTTATTGAGGATTACTTTCAACTCCAACGAATTTTTTTTTTTTTTTTGGCTCTGGTCCTGACCTTACAGAACACCAAACAATAATCACGAGGACCAGTTCTTGAACAAACCTTAAGTTTCTCGGGAAAGCTAAGCAAATAGAATATAATGAAAGCCTTGAGTGGTGGTTCACAATCATGTGAACCTACATCCCTTATTGGTGGTGAAGAAAAAATAAATTATAAATTACCTCCTTTTTCAGCCCTGCCTTAACCTTTTGCTCTGAAGTATGTGAAACTTTCATTCACTTTCTTGTTAATGAATCACTTTCGTTAATGATTCTAGTATAATTGGTTCGTAGCAGCAAACGATCTGATTTTGTTGTAGCGAACAAAATTTCGTCCAAAAGAGGTTTCTTACCCATTTTGAGCAGTTACCTTACCGTGAGTGATTGTATTCAATTAAGAAAAAGTTTATACATGCTGACCAATATTGGAAAAGCTTCAAAAGAACCTCTCTCTTTTTGGCAGGATGACAAACCTTTTAGCCATTAGGGTTAGTTATACCCAGAGAGTCTTATGTTCAAGTTGCAAGAGAGATACGTAACATATTTGTACAATTATCTTAGTCCATTAGGCTTGTAGAGCGTTTCGTGGCCCTAAGGAGTAGGCAAACCCCAATGTGGGTCTGAATACCTCAAATACCTAAAAAAAAAAAAAGCTTCAGAACCCTAGAACACACCGAATTGAGTTACAACTCTCTTGTCCCACATCAATTAATTACGATGGAAAATCTACTAATAAAACTAGCTTTTATGAATATATGTCTATTTTTTTCCCAAGAATAATTTAATATTCATGAGAGAAGTAAAGAGATAAGTAGGAAGCCAAGAGATGATTGGCTCTAGGCGTCACAAGACTAAACTCCTTAGTCATGTCCAATTCACTGGGCATCATCCATTTGGAAGCTCCCAATCAAAGCAATGCACAAGTTGTGCTACCCCTTGCCTGACCAAATTGCGTCCCAACTGCGATCCAGCGTAGCCTCTGCGGTCAGAACCGAATGGTAGAAACTGAAAGTCATGGCCGCGAAGATTAATTCTACTTCCAAACAAACCTTTCTGGCAAAAAAACTTCTCAGTATCAGTCCAAGCTTCAGGATCTCTTCCAATTGCCCATACATTTATAAAAATGCGTTACTTTTTCGTAAGGAACTAACAAAGGAATTACAGGATGGAGCCTCAAGGTTTCTTTCACAACCATGTCTAAGTATTCCAGGTTCTCCAAATCTGATTCTTCAACCATCTTGTCTAGTCCCACAACACTTTCCAACTCTTTTGCACTTCCTTCAAAATCGCAGGATGCTTGATAAGTTCCGAAAGTGCCGACTCAATAGCGCTTGCTGAACTGTCACTTGCACCTAAAAACATATCCTGATCACATTTACATGCAGAAATATTCAGAAGATTATCTTTAGATTTAGAAGCTAAACAAATCAAATTCAAATAAATATAATTATTTTTCAGTTCGGTAGTTGGATTTGGATAGATGAAAATACAAGCACTTGCTGTGGAATTAATTTTTTTTTTTTTTTTAAATTCTGTGGGTTCTTATTGAGAGTCATGTAAAGACAAAGTAGAGACTTTGGATTCCATTGTGAAAAAGTTGGAAGTTCTTGAACCTACGAAGAAATTAATTAAAATTGAAATATGTAGAGTTGTATAATTTTAATTAGAGACACAGAAGATTGATATAATAACTGCAAATTAATTAAATAAATAAAATCAAGATAAGTGATTCTGGAATTTGATCGCCATCCAAGGGGGTATTTAGATGAACAGAACATTTGTTTTTTTTAATAATATGTACCAAATCTGAAGACAGAACCCATATGAATCTGTTCTCCTGTATTATTTGTCTGAGTAATGTTATGTTTACTCATCATCTTACTAACCATCTTACTATCCTGCGTAATTATAGTGCATGGTACGGATACTATGCGTATAGTATCCATCCTATACCGTTATATTTACTAGGATAGTAAGATGGTTAGTAAGATTGTGAGTAAGCGTAGTTTTATTGTATTCAGTTTAGCAGCTTCTATTTCTTATAATAATAATAGACTTCCAATTACAAATGGTTAGGTTACGTTAGGTTAGATTTGCTGTTGAAAGTTATAGAATTTAAAAACGTTTTTATTTGATGACATTTATATATTAAAGACGCGTTTTTTAACCCGAAGATTGTATTAAAATAAGATGAGTAATGCCACACGGGCCCACACCCACCAGAGCAGCAAAGTTTCAATATGAAATGACCAGTAAGAAGAGAGAACAATTTTTCAGAAAACTTGGAGAGTTTTGACTGCTATCTGAAAGTGAAATTGGACTGTTCAAGTGGGAACTTGACTTGGTATTCAAAATCAACCTAAATTTCCAAGGCATGGGGCCTGATAAAACCACTTAATGATAAATTAATCTGGTGAAGAATAGACAAATAATAGTAATCAATAAATTTTTACAGTTATCATGGATGGATGGTTGGATGGTCAATTAAAACTCTTAAATGTATTATTAAAAAAAATTTAAGCTAGATTCATATCGATCCCTAATAGGAGAAAATATTGGAGACTTATCCGTATTTAACTTCAAAATATTGAGAGGTTAATTGAAGTACACGCAAACTAATTAAAACTTTTTATCATTACATTTTTAATGAGATGGAAAGATTCGATGTGACCCATAAAGATAGATGTTATTCTCCTTATCCAATAATGATGAAACGTAAATGCTATTTTTTTTTTTTTTTTATGAATTTGATAGATGAAGTCAACAAAGTGTAGATCTAGAAGTTTAGGAAGAAAAGCTTTCTTTTTTTTTTTTTTTTTTTTTTTTTTTTTGGTTGTTTGCCATTAAACTTCTTGTGGTGGTTAAAACTTGAAAGGATGAGGCTATATGTATAAGCTAATAATACAGTGGAAACAATACTCTTAGGGTACATTTGGTTCAAAGAATATTGAATTATTAGGAATATTGGATTACTGAAAAATTAGATTACCTTGAAAAATTTTTGAAATCTTTAGGAAAATATGTTTGGTTAGTTGGTAGGTATGTTATATTAATAAGTTTGGTTGGGAGGAATTAAATTAGTGGGTATGTTATTTAAATTAATGAATTGTCCTCTGATTAAATACAATTATTATATTATTTTTTAACATTGATTATTACAAAACCCCTGAATTTAAAAACTTAGCAAAAACAACCCCATAATAAAAGTTTGGAAAATCAACAAAGCACCCCAACCAACCCAGCCACTGTCGGCCGCTGGCAACCACCGCAGGCCGTCGACAGCCAGCAATCTAATAGCGCATGGAAGGCAAGAAATGGCCTCCGTTGACAGTTAACGGCCATCGATCTAGCCGTTGACAGGCAGATCTGTCACGATCTGGCCATTTTCGGCCAGATATATCTAGCCGAAAATGGTCATATCAGTGCACGACAGCCATTTTCGGCTTTCTATGCGCCATTCCGACAGCGGCGGTGGTAGTGGTTGCCAGCAGCAGATGGGAGGGGGTGGTGGCTTGGGTGGGCTGCAATTTGTTTTGAATTCAAAGGTAATTTTATCCAAAAAGTTAATTAATTGGGGTGAAATAGTAAAAGTCATATTCATGTAAATAAATTTAAAAATAAGGGCATTATTGTCCTAAAATTTTATTAATAAGGGATATAATTGTAATGAAAAAAAGATTACCCTGGTAATCTTAGAATATATTACCAACAGTAACTACTATTGGTACATGAAGATTACCGGAATCTTATATTACTTAACAACCAAATGTGATAATCAAGTAATATAAAATGACATAACTCCAATAATCTCACATTACCCCCAACCAAACGCCTTCTTAGGGTCCGCTTGGGAGTTTCATGATAGAGATTATAAAGGTAAATTACCGTAACGGTTTTAAGGGTAAACCACCGTAGTGGTTTTTAGGGTTTTTTTGTAACGGGTTTTAAAACACCCATCCTATGCTTGGGAGTTCATTTTCCAGCGATTCTAATAGTTTTTTATAATGATAAATTTATATATATGCCCATAAAAATATATAACTTCAACCAGAACTTGGGAGTTTTGTTTTTTCAATTGCAAGGTAAGGGTTATTTATTTGTTTTCTACTTATTAGTATTTTATAACTTCAAATGTGATAAAGTCTCATTATCTTTCTTTGCCATTATTTACAGTATCTGGAATGATTAAAAATTGTGGCTCCACTTCTACGAGAAAGCATTTAGAAATGAGATTTTAATAATTTTTATTTTAATGATTGCTTAAAATTATAGACACGCATAATATGATTAAAATTTTTTTTGGATATAATTGGGATAGTTTTGTAGTGGATAGGGTATTTATGGTATAAAATTTTAAACCAGCCAAAACACCCTGATTTGGGATGTTTTATAAACTCCTCATAAATACATTGCATTGGTTTTGGAGGGTTTTTGAGTTAGTCAAAACTAGTGAATAAAAAATTTGACAAATAATGATTTTAAAACACCTCAAACTAGTCTAATAAAAAAAAAAAAAAAAAAAAACTCCCAAACATATCTTTAGTATGTCAACTTTTATGACTAGGTTTGGACTTGACGTAAATGGGTTGAGTATAATTCGGCTTGGGTTTAAATTGTCAAACCCGATTTAACTCGAGCAAACAAAACTCAATATTCAAGTTTAACGATAATGAATAGGGGTGTTCGGTTCCGGGTACCCTGCATTTTTTGAAGGAATCGAAATCGACGGTTCCTTGAAATTTAGAACTGGAACCAGAACTGGCAATTTCAGTTTCTAGGTACCCAGAACCGGAACCTGTAACAACAATTCTGGTTCCTGTTCTGGGTACCCTGTAAAATTCATTACCCCTCAAAAGTTTTTAATGGCAAAAAAACCCTCAAAAACTTACACCTTGGCACTTGTTAACGAAAATAAAATTACAAATTCAAAATTCAAAATTCAAAATTACAAACTCCATTACTTTGTAAAGGTAGATTCTCAAAAGTCAAACCAAATTACTTTAAATGTTATGAAATATAAATATAAATGTATTCACATTACTTTTTCTACAAAAGTTTTTATTAACCCCCCTACTCTTTAACTTTATTTTATATTAGTCTCGGTCTCAAGTTCCTAAATATAGGAACCGGAACCGCACAATAACGGGGATTGAGTTTTAAGTTAACATTGAGTTTTTCTATAGTTAGCTAGATTGAAGTTTTAATTTTTGTTTTAAATTTTCAGTTGGTTTGTGATCTCATTATCTTTCGTTAATTCTGTGCAGTTTATGCGAAAAGCGAGACGTCAGCCAGTGGTTCTGTTGATCTTGAGATTGAGAGAACCTCCAGACGACTTAACAAAGAGAGAAGAGAAAGAGAGGATATCGTGATTGAAACAGAAGAAATAGTTGTTGAAATGGCAGAACCAGAAAACAGGACACTGATGGAATTCTCAGTTCCCATGGTTAATGGCAGTGGGTCGAGTATTACTAGGCCTACAATGCAAGCCAACAACTTTGAGATTAAGCCGGCAATCATTCAGATGATCCAGCAGTCGGTAAGGTTTAATGGTGATTTGAAGGAAGATCCGAATCAGCATATTGTGAACTTCTTGGAAATTTGTGAAACCTTCAAGTCAAACGGAGTGTCAGATGACGCTATTAGGTTGAGGTTATTCCCATTCTCATTGGGGGATAAAGCTAAGGGGTAGTTAATGGCACTACCAGCAGAGACTATCACAACTTGGAATGATCTAGCACATAAGTTCCTGACTAAGTTTTTTCCTCCAGCAAAATCAGCAAAACTGAGAAATGATATCACATCATTTCTGCAAGATGAATCCGAGTCATTGTATGAGGCTTGGGAAAGGTACAAGGAATTGATGAGGAAATGTCCATATCATGGGTTGCCAGTTTGGCTTCAAGTCCAAACTTTCTACAATGGACTGATGGGTAACGTGCAAACCATGGTGGATGCAACATCAGGAGAAGCCTTGAAGAATAAGACACCAGAGAAGGCTTATGAGTTGCTTGAGGTTTTGGCAAGCAACAACTATCAAAGACCAAATGAGAGAGGGATATCAAGAAAATCTAAGGGTCTTCATGAAGTTGATGCCTTCACAGCCATCTCAGCCCAACTCACGACACTTTAGAAGCAGTTGGGAAGTATGCAGGTAAACTCTATTCAAACACCTCAATTAACGTGTGATTTTTGTGCAGGAAACCATGTGAGCAGCGAGTGTCAAGTGGGGAACACATTTGCTTCGTCATCTTCATCATTGGAGCAAATGAACTACTTGGCAGGAAATCAGAGGCAACCAAACAACCCGTATTCCAACACATACAATCCAGGGTGGAGAAATCATCCAAATCTAGCTTGAGGCAATCAGAACCAGCAAAATAATCAATAGAAGCAAAGGACTTTGCCGAATAACCAACCAGGGGTGAATAATTAACCGGGAGATCCAAGAGTGACAAAGTTGGAAGACATGTTTAGGAAATTTATGCAGGAGACCACGAGATTTATTAATGAGACGAGGACAAATTTCAGAAATCAAGGGGCGTCCATTCGGAATCTTAAGGTACAGATAGGCCAATTGGCCGCGAAGCTAAATAAGAGACCGCAGGGTTCCTTACCAAGCAATACAGTGACTAACCCACGTAAGCAAGTAAATGCAATTTCATTGAGAAGTGGGACAGTTTTAGAAGAGGTGGAAAAATCAAGGAAAGAGGAAAATTCATCAAAGAAAAATGAAGAATCTGATGAAGAAGTTGATGAAGAGATCATTGCTGAAGAGAAACCACCTAGCCCAAGGAAAGATGAGCAGAAGCAGGAAAAGGGGAAAAAGAAAAGGAAAGAGAAATTGCCATTCCTCGAGATATCACCAAAGTTGGCGCATCACACACCATCCGTATCTTTTCCTCAAAGACTCAGAAAAGAAAATCAGGATAAGCAGTTTATTAAATTTCTTGATGTTTTAAAGAAACTGCATATTAACATTCCTTTTGCAGATGCATTGCAGTAGATGCCGAGCTACGTGAAGTTCCGTAAGAAAATCCTATCGAACAAAAGGAAGCTAGAAGATGAGGAAACGGTGATGCTTACGGAGGAGTGCAGTGCTATTCTCCAAAAGAACCTGCCCCCGAAACTCAAAGATCTAGGGAGTTTTACTATTCCTTGCACTATAGGAGATATCACCTTTGATTGAGTTTTATGTGACCTAGGTGCTAGCATTAACCTCATGCCTTTTTCTGTTTTCAGGAAACTAGGAATTGGTGAAGTAAAGCCGACAACCATATGCTTGCAACTTGCAAATCGATCAATAAAGCATCCGAGGGGCATTGTGGAGGATGTGTTGATTAAGGTGGACAAGTTTATTTTTCTTGCGGATATCTTTGTGTTGGATATGGAAGAAGACAAAGAGATTCATCTTATCTTGGGACGACCATTCCTAGCTACCGGAAGAGCTTTAATCGACGTTCAAGAAGGGAAGTTGATCATGAGGATGCAAGATGAAGAAATAACATTTAATGTCCTTGAATCAATGAGAGCTCCACCTAAACAAGAATCGTGTTTAAAAATAGATGTGGTGGATCAGTCAATAATTGAATCCTTCTAACTTAATATTCCTAAGGTGGAAATTAAGAGCTGCATTGTCAAACCAAATCAATTCGAGAGTGAGGACCATAACGAAAGGGGTTGCACAAAATTCCAAGACGAGCCGCAGTTGAGTTTAAGTTCGCACAGGGAACAGGTCTCTAAGATCAAAAAGGGTGAAGGAAAGCCAAGGAAACGGAAGGCGGTAGGTGAGAAGAGTTGAGCTACCAAAGTTATGACCAAGGGATGGAAATGGGTGGTGAAACTCTCAACAAGGCCACTGAGTGAAAAAGATCATCAGCAAAAGAAACTTCAGTACAAGGGAAATTTCCGGGATGTGATGTACTTGGACAGTCCAAGCTGATGTGAAGAATTGAGTGAGTCGAGCTTACCGACTGTAAACAAGCGCTTCTTGGGAGGCAATCCAAGTGTTTTAAATTTTTGTTCTTCTATTTTTATTTCAGTGTGTTGAATGTTTTTTATTCTTTTTAATTTGTGTGTTTTTAGGTGTTTCAAGTGAAGTTTTCAGCTAATTCAAGGAAGGAAAATACTCCAGACTTCACTGGGGCGAGAATTATTCTTCGCTGTAGCGAAGCACATTGAGTTGCCACGGCGAAGAACAACCTTCGCCGTGGCAAAGCTTCCTGAAGAATTTTGAAAATTACAGAATTGCCCCTTTGCTTGCTTCTTTGCTTGATTCTTCGATCTTTGGTGCTCTTCCTTAGGAACAAGCTTCATAGTGCTTTATTCTATTTCAGAACTCTCCTAACTTCTGAGATCCGCTTACTTCTAAGTCCAAAATTTCCAATTCTATCTTTATTTGCTAAAAATGTCCATTTTAACCTAAAACATGAAATGTCATGAATTAAGCAACAATTCAGGTCAAAATGAACTAGAAGGTATCTAAAATCCGACTAAAAAGCCTAATTAAATAGTATAATCCACGGATTATCATTTTTCATGCTAGAACAAAGCATATTGAGATAGATGCCCACTGTATGAGGGATCAAGTATTAGCCAAAAAGGTTCTGGTGCAATATGTTCCGTCCAAGTTACAAATTGCTGATGTTTTGACAAAGGCTCTTTCTATCTCACATTTTCAGGAATTAAAACAAATTTTTTTTTTGCTAAAACCTCTACTGATCTGACTGCTATATGGTTGGTTGTTGAGTTGCTGATGTTGTGTAGTTGTTGTAGCTTGAAGCTCAGTGCAGGAATAAATGGCATGGTTATATAAATTGCTCAGTTCAATGTTGATACAAATTGGTGATGTGTATGCTGACTGATTTTGCTGTTGAATGTTGCTGAAGTAATGTTTGATATTTTTTTTTTTTTTGTTTGATGCTGGTTGATTTTACTTTGAATGTTGCGGAAGTTGCTAGTGACTTGCTGGTTGATACTGGTTGATGTTACTTAGTGCTACTGTTTATGATTGTTGATGCTAGATGAGAACATGCTGATGAGCAGGAACTCAGTTGGTATAATTGCATAAGTTGAAGTGTAGGAATTTTGTGACTGAACTGCATAAGTTGAAGTGTAGGAACCTTGATCTGAAGCATTCTGCAGGAAGCAGACATGTTTACTGAAAAGTCTGTTCATGGTTAGTTATTGCTGTTTTTAATACAGAGCAGTCTATCCATGGTTATTAAACTGAGCAGGAACTCAGCTGGTATAACTGCATAAGTTGAAGTGTAGGAATTTTGTGACTGAACTGCATAAGTTGAAGTGCAGGAATTTTTGCTTTGAACTGCATAAGTTGAAGTGCAGAATTTTTGTGACTAAACTGCATAAGTTGAAGTGCAGGAATTTTTGTGGCTAAATTGCATAAGTTGAAGTGTAGGAATTTTTTGCTCTAAACTGCATAAGTTGAAGTGTAGGAATTTTGCTTTGAACTGCATAAGTTGAAGTGCAGGATTTTTTGTGACTAAACTGCATAAGTTGAAATGCGGGAATTTTTGCTTTGAACTACATAAGTTGAAGTGCAGAATTTTTTGTGACTAAACTGCATAAGTTGAAATGCAGGAATTTTTGTTGTTAAGATGAAGTGTAGGAATTTTTTTTTTGTGAAGTGAATTTTTTTTATCTAATGAAATGAAGAACAAAGAAGTGCAGAAACTGAGTCCAAAACAGAGCAGTGTTACTGAAACAAGACCAGTGGTTTAATTTACAGGGGGATGTTAGTCACAGCAGTTGAGTAGTTTGGTTTACAAGGGGATGTTAGTGATTCTTGGTGAAAAGAGTTAGGGTCTTCTTGTAATTTGTCTTTTGCTTTGCTTGTAACAGTGTCGTTTTGCTCTTGATGGTTTTTACATTGTTTGTAACGACACTTCAGCAACTTTACTTTTAGCTTATCTTCTTCAGCTCATTTTTGCTTAAGCTCGTTTTGGAGTATAAAGCATGAGTTGATTGTAATTGATTTTAGTTAATGAAAAACTAATTGAGATTCTTCTCTCTTTCATCATCTATTCCTCTTTGAGATTTACAAACCAAACTAGAGCCAAAGGACTAACGTCAATGGCTAGAGTTCCTAGTAACAATCTGTCAAACAAGAGTACAGAGAAGATGCTTAACAGCTCAACCAGTGCTCACTCTTGAATTTTCAGTTCCAGTCTTCAAGTCATCACTCCAAAGTTGACTAGAGATAATTATCGAGACAATTATCGTTTTAGAGGTCTCAAGTTCTCTCTACAGTAGGAGCTCACGATCTTGAAGAACACCTAACAGGTTTGATTCCATGTCCAGAACCTCTTATTGCTTGTGATGATGATTTGAAAGAGCTAAGCTCAAGTGAAATTAAGGAAACCCTAGGAAAAGAGAAGATTAATCCGGAGTATATAATTTGGAAAAAGACTGATAAGTTTCTTGTAACCTGGCTCCTAGCATCAATTTCTGAATGCATGTTTAGTCAAGTGTCGAAATGCAAGTTTTCTACTGATATCTGGTTCACAATTGAAAACGAGTTCTTGGCTGATTCTAAAGCTAGAGCTTTGAATTTGAAAAACCTGTTTCAAACCACACAAAAAGGCAATTTGAGTGTGAGTGAATATGTGAAAAAAATGAAAGGAATTGTTGAGAGTTTATCGTCCAGTGGTCAGATTATTTCAGATGAAGAAGTGTTACAGTATGTCTTAGATGGATTAGGTCTAGAGTTTGATGCGGTTGTCGTCAATCTGACTTCTGGGATTGAATCCAAGTTTGATTCAATTACTTTACAAGAGGCTCAATTCCTGTTGCAAAAATATGAACTGAGACTTGAGAAATTTAATTCTCCTGACTTTCCAAAGTGCTCAGTCAATGTGGCATCACTCAATCCAAACTTAACTAAGTCTCAGCTTCCTTATCACAACTCAACATTAGGACATTTAAATTTTGTTGAAGGTTCTTCTAGAAGTACTGGATCTGGACTTTTTGGATCAGTCAACCATAATGTTCCATTATAGAATGCTTTGTCTGTACCATCACAGAGTTATCCATTGACTGTTCGAGGTCTGCCAATAAATCAGAATTCTCCTCATTTCTTATATAAGGTTATAAGTCAGCTTTCAAATTTACCTGCCTATAGACCCTTTGGATATGTTGGAAATGGCAAAGGCAGGGGTAGAAACAATGGGAGAGGCAAACCAATTTGCCAAGTTTGTGGTAAAATGGGACACACAGCCATTCAGTGCTATCATCGTTACAACACCAGCTACAATGGCTCTTCATTCAACTATAATGGTTCTTCCCCACAGTTTAATACCAGTTATACTGGTGGTATCTCAGCTCACTTCAATTCACCACAGCAGGTTAATGGTTTTTCTCAAGATCTTGGTGTTAGTCTTGGCAGTGTTAACACTAATTCATTTGGTCAGATGTTTGGTCCTGGAAATAGTTCTTTTGACCATCATACACAGCAACATGGAAGCCACAATCACCAGTCTCAATAGTATCAGTCTGATCAGCAAAAGCAACTCTCTTACTCAACTCAACAGCCAGGTTTTAGGGTTCCCAATCCACAAATGCAACCCTCACAAATGCAACCTCCAAACCAAGCCTTTTTTGCTGCCCACTCAGCTACATCCTTTCCAAACAGGAACTCATTTCAGCCTACTATCATCACTTCCAACTCACCACCTGATCCAGCCTGGTATATGGACTCTAGTGCAACTGATCATGTTGTATCAGATCCAAATCAGTTAACAGCCAACCGTAACTATGATGGTAATGATCAACTACAAGTAGGCAATGGTGAGTCTCTAGACATTTCTCATGTTGGCTTTGCTTTGCTTCCTAGTTCCTTGCAATCTAAATGTGCTTACTTAAAAAATGTGCTTTGTGTGCCTAGGATTACAAAAAAAATTACTTAGTATCTCAAAACTTACCAAAGATAATAATGTTGTTGTTGAATTTGATTATGATTATTGCACTGTAAAGGACAAAGCTTCCAGAACAGTTCTGTTGCAGGGAGGACTTAAGGCTGGGCTGTATCAATTGCAAATACCATCTAACCTGTCATCATATAGTTCTCCTTCCCTGTTGTCACCTACTGTTACATCTAGTAGTCAGTCTGTTTCAGTTCCTCAAACTTACGTTACTGCTATTGAAAAAACATCCTTAGGACCTACTTTACATGAAGAAAATAAGGCTAGTTCGATTAATAATAGTTGTACTATGATTGAAATACAGTCTTCTAAAAACAGTTGTAAGTCAGAGGTCACTGACTCAAATTCTTGTAAACCATCTTTGTCTTGTAATGTGTCATCTTTAAATAAAACTTTGTTGCATTTACCTTGCTTGTTATCTTAGCAGTGTGATAAATTGAATGAAACCACCAATAATGCATCTTCTTTACATAATGCAACTCCATTTCATGATACATTTTCATTGCATAATTCATCATGTGCTTTTCAAGTTAGCAATAGTTCAGAAAATCAACTATCACTTTAGCATAATAGACTAGGACATCTGCATGCTCAATCATTACATAAGATCCTATCTTCTATGCAAAAAAAAAATCTATTGGTCATATGTCACAGTTACCCTTTTGTGATGCTTGTAAATTAGGTAAACTTCATAGGAATACCTTCCTGATTTCTCACTCTAAAGCCACTCATCCTCTTGAAATTGTTCATAGTGATGTTTGGGGTCCATCTCCAGTCCTTTCCTTAGAGGGATATAGATATTATGTCCATTTTATAGATGATTATAGTCGATTCACTTGGTTATTTCCCTTAAGAACAAAAGCTGAAGTTTATTCTGTGTTTGTCAAGTTTCATCACTTGGTCGAAAGGCAGTTTAATTGCAAGCTCAAATGCTTGCAATCAGACCAAGGTGGAGAATATAAGGGTCTCATTTCTTATCTTAGCACTGCCAGCATTCAATTTAGGCATTCGTGTGCATATGTTCATCAACAAAATGGGCGAAGTAAGAGAAAACATAGACATATTGCTGAAACTGGTCTTATCTTGTTAGCCCACACATCCATGCCTTTGCATTATTGGTGGTTGCATTTGATACAGCAGTGTTCCTTATAAACAAAATGCCTACATCTGTATTGAATTTTCTGTCACCATATGAAGTATTTTTTGCATCAAAACCATTATATTCTTCTCTTAAAACCTTTGGATGTGCTTGTTTTCCTTACCTTGGAGATTTTAATAAACACAAACTGAGTTTTCATTCTTCCAAATGTGTGTTTGTTGGTTATAGTCTTATTCACAAAGGATATAAGTGTGTCAATTCTGAAGGTAAAATGTTTATCATTCCAAATGTCCACTTTAATGAGTCTGAATTTCCATTTAAGAAGGATTTTGAGTCTCACTTTCATGGTATTTCCTCTTCAAAAACATCTTTAGAACAAGTCAAACATGTCAATCCTGATGATCCAATGACATATTTTCCTTTCACTGTAATGCCTGCTGCAACTGATCACAGCTCCGGCAGACAATCCTCATTGCATCATGACTGTTCTGTAGCTAATCCTTGCAGTGATAGTTTCAACAAATCAATCATTCCAACCCATGATAATATCTCTTCAAAAACAGACAGGTCTCAAATCTTAACCACCTTTCAAACTGTTTTACACACTTCTCCATCTACCCTTCATAAATTACCCACAAACTGTTCTTTTGCAATTGATCTCACCTATTACAAACTAGCAAATATTTCCAATTTTCAGTCAACCAACCCAGGGACATTATCCTCTTGTCCACTTGTAGTTGATCTAACATCATCACAGCTTCAAACAGAACACATTAATCAAGATACTTCAGTCCCTAATTTACAAAGCCACACTAATCAGCCACCCTCCAACGAAAATTCAACAATCTATTCTTACCAACATCACACAGAACCAGCCTACTCTTCCTAACATCAAACAGAACCAGCCCACTCTCACCAACATCAACCAACACCAACCTGCCCTCACAAGTCACAACTAAATCAGACTCAATCTTCCAACACTCATCCTATGCTCACTCATTCAAAGACTACTGAACAAACAACCACAACCTTCCTTTCTTCCAAATCATCAGTCATATAACCAGAACCTAATTCCATACCTGAAGTTTTGGCTAGTGTTGATTGGAAAAATGCTATGCAAGATGAGTTTGATGCACTCTTAAGGAACAATACTTGGACTCTTGTTCCTAAAACTTCTGATATGAATTTTGTTGGAAATAAGTGGGTATTTAGAACCAAGTTTCATGCTGATGGTACTTTACAAAAATATAAAGCTAGGTTGGTAGCAAAAGGGTTTCAGCAAACTCCTGGGTTAGATTATTTTGAAACCTTTAGTCCAATCATTAAACCATGCACTATTCGCATTATTTTTACGCTTGCTATTTCTTATGGCTGGGACATACAGCAGATTGATGTAAATAATGCCTTTTTGAATGGAACATTGATTGAAATTGTTTACATGCAACAACCTGCTGGGTTTGAGAGTTCAACCTGTCCTTTACATGTTTGTAAGCTTAATAAAGCTTTGTATGGCTTGAAACAAGCTCCAAGGGCCTAGTTTGACAGATTGAAGCAAGCATTACTGGAAAAAGGTTTCCAAAATTCAGTTTCTGACTCCAGTTTGTTCATTCTTAAAGAGCCAGACCAAGTTCTTTATGTGCTCATCTATGTTGATGACATTTTGATAACTGGATCCAGCAACTCTTCCATTAGCAAGTTGGTTCTTGATTTAAATGATCAATTTGCACTAAAAACCTTGGGATCAGTCACATATTTCTTGGGGTTGGAAGCTACAAGAACAGATGAAGGAATTCACTTAAGGCAGTCCAAATATGTCATTGATTTGCTTATCAAGACAAAAATGCAAGATGCTCATTCTTGTCTTACTCCCATGGCTGTTGGGACAAAACTTTTTGTTGGTGATAGTGAATTATTTAAGGAGCCCATTCTCTATCGTAGCACCATTGGAGCATTACAGTACTTAACGTTAACAAGGCCTGACATTAGCTTTACAGTCAATAAGCTAAGCCAATTCCTTCAAGCTCCAACAGAATTTCAGTTGCAAGCTTGTAAACGTGTGTTGAGATACATTAAAGGCATTTCTTTCCATGGTCTTCTTTTCAAACCAGCTGCCTCATTGTGTGTTGAATGTTATGCTGATGCGGATTGGGATAGTAATTTGGATGATAGAAGATCCACAAGTGGGTATTGCGTGTATCTTGGTCCCAATCTAGTGTAATGGAGTTCTCGTAAGCAAAAGGTGGTTGCACTATCATCCACCGAAGCTGAATATAGGGCTTTAGCTCAAACAGCAACTGAATTAGCATGGTTGAATAGCTTATTTTCTGAATTAGATGTGAAGTTGAACTCCATTCCTATAATTTGGTGCGATAACATAAGTGCAAGAGCTTTGGCAGCAAATCCGGTTTTTCATGCTAGAACAAAGCATATCGAGATAGATGCCCACTATATAAGGGATCNGTTGATGACATTTTGATAACTGGATCTAGCAACTCTTCCATTTGCAAGTTGGTTCTTGATTTAAATGATCAATTTGCACTAAAAACCTTGGGATCAGTCACATATTTCTTGGGGTTGGAAGCTACAAGAACAGATGAAGGAATTCACTTAAGGCAGTCCAAATATGTCACTGATTGCCTATCAAAACAAAAATGCAAGATGCTCATTCTTGTCCTACTCCCATGGCTGTTGGGACAAAACTTTTTGTTGGTGATAGTGAATTATTTAAGAAGCCCAGTCTCTATCGTAGCACCATTGGAGCATTACAGTACTTAACGTTAACAAGGGCTAACATTAGCTTTACAGTTAATAAGTTAAGCCAATTCCTTCAAGCTCCAACAGAATTTAAGTGGCAAGCTTGTAAACATGTGTTAAGATACATTAAAGGCACTTCTTTCCATGGTTTTCTTTTCAAACCAGCTGCCTCATTGTGTGTTGAATGTTATGCTGATGCGGATTGGGGTAGTAATTTGGATGATAGAAGATCCACAAGAAGGTATTGCATGTATCTTGGTCCCAATCTAGTGCAATGGAGTTCGCGTAAGCAAAAAGTGGTTGCACTATCATCCACCGAAGCTAAATATAGGGCTTTAGCTCAAACAACAACTGGTATGGCTGAATAGCTTATTTTCTGAATTAGATGTGAAGTTGAATTCCATTCCCATAATTTGGTGCGATAACATAAATGCAGGAGCTTTGGCAGCCAATCTTGTTTTTTATGCTAGAACAAAGCATATCGAGATAGATGCCCACTATATAAGGGATCAAGTATTAGCCAAAAAGGTTCTCGTACAATATGTTCCGTCCAAGTTACAAATTGCTGATGTTTTGACAAAGGCTCTTTCTATCTCACAGTTTCAGGAATTAAAATAAAAGCTTACAGTGGTTTCAGTACACTTGGCAACTGAGTCATGAAGTGCACTATTTTTTTTTTTTTTTTTGCTAAAAACCTGTCTACTGATCTGACTGCTATTATGGTCGGTTTGTTGAGTTGCTGATGTTGTGTAGTTGTTGTAGCTTGAAGCTCAGTGCAGGAATTAAAATGGCATGGTTATATAAATTGCTCAGTTACGATGGTGTGATACAGATTTGGTTGGTGGTTGATGCTGACTGATTTTGCTATTGAATGTTGCTAAAGTAATGCTGGTTGATTTTGCTGGTTAACTTTGCTGGTTGATACTGGTTGATTGTCACTGGAGTGCTACTGGTTGATGATGCTATTGATGCTAGGATGAGAACATGCTGAACTGCATAATTTGAGTGTAGGAACCTTGATCTGAAGCAGTCTGCAGGAAGCAGACATGTTTACTGAAAAGTCTATTCATGGTTGGTTATTGCTGTTTTTAATAAAGAGCAGTCTATCCATGGTTATTAAACTGAGCAGGAACTCAGTTGGTATAATTGCATAAGTTGAAGTGTAGGAATTTTGTGACTGAACTGCATAAGTTGAAGTGTAGGAACCTTGATCTGAAGCATTCTGCAGGAAGCAGACATGTTTACTGAAAAGTCTGTTCATGGTTAGTTATTGCTGTTTTTAATACAGAGCAGTCTATCCATGGTTATTAAACTGAGCAGGAACTCAGCTGGTATAACTGCATAAGTTGAAGTGTAGGAATTTTGTGACTGAACTGCATAAGTTGAAGTGCAGGAATTTTTGCTTTGAACTGCATAAGTTGAAGTGCAGAATTTTTGTGACTGAACTGCATAAGTTGAAGTGCATGAATTTTTGTGGCTAAATTGCATAAGTTGAAGTGTAGGAATTTTTTGCTCTAAACTGCATAAGTTGAAGTGTAGGAATTTTGCTTTGAACTGCATAAGTTGAAGTGCAGGATTTTTTGTGACTAAACTGCATAAGTTGAAATGCGGGAATTTTTGCTTTGAACTACATAAGTTGAAGTGCAGAATTTTTTGTGACTAAACTGCATAAGTTGAAGTGCAGGAATTTTTGTTGTTAAGATGAAGTGTAGGAATTTTTTTTTTTCTAGTGAAATGAAGAACAAAGAAGTACAGAAACTGAGTCCAAAACAGAGCAGTGTTACTGAAACAAGACCAATGGTTTAATTTACCAGGGGAAGTTAGTCACAACAGTTGAGTAGTTTGGTTTACAAGGGGATGTTAGTGATTCTTGGTGAAAAACACAGATGTATGGTTTAAAGGGAAGTGTTTGTCATAAAATGAAGAGTTGAGGGTCTTCTTGTAATTTGTCTTTTGCATTGTTTGTAACGGTGTCGTTTTGCTCTTGATGGTTTTTACATTGTTTGTAACGACAACAACTTTACTTTCAGCTTATCTTCTTCAGCTCATTTTTGCTTAAGCTCGTTTTGGAGTATAAAGCTGTTGAAAAATGGCTTTTAGCAAAATCATATGGGGTAGAAATGATAATTGAGAAAGGTTTAGGGACTTATATGTAACAGGCCAAAAAAGGTTAGTTTGTCCCACATTGATTAGGATTGAAAAGTGGGAAACTTTTGGGGCTTATATATAAGGACCCAAATCATTGTTATTAGGCATCCCAAGTTGTAATTCCATTATACTTCTTTTGTTTAGGGTTCTTTCTTTAAGGACCCTTTAGTTTGTAAGTTTTGTTGTATCTCCCTTTTGTTTTGGGTATGTGTGGTTTGCCAAAACGTTTGTAATGTTTTGGAGATAGTGGAGTTTTCTTTGCAGTGCCCGAGGACGTAGGTTTCATACCGAACCTCGTTAATTCCTGGATTCTTTATTTTTGCATTTAATTTTGGTTATTTATTTATGCTTTACTACTTGTTATTATTATATTCAAAAGCTAGCGTTAGAGTTTATGTTTCCTGCATAACAAGTGGTATGAGCCTAGGTTTGGGATAGTGAGTAGCTATTTGTATGGTTATATGCATGTCTAGGAAATTTGTCAAAAGATGATAAAAGTCTAAGGAGACTGGATTTTAAGTGGGACTATTTGTGACCCCTCCATTGTTTCCTGGGAATTTTCCTGGTGGTATTTAATCGTTTTAGCACTTACTACTACCTAGGGCTATTGTTGATTTGTGGTTAGCTATTGAATATAATAATTTGTGGAGCTTAGTTATGTGAATTTTGTTTACCAAGCAACTGAGTAAGGCATAAATGGCATCATCGTGCGGTATCACCGTCTGCGGCACCACCATCCACACCAGTAAAGATGATAACGGTTTCAAATGCAAAAATTGATGTTGAAAATTTGATGGCCAAAATAATTTTGGCTTGTGGCAGAGTGAGGTAATGGATAGATATGTTTACAAGTCCTAAAACACTTTTAAACATGTGGAAAGGAATTACAAGTCCTAAACAACTTGCTAATTCGGTTGAATCAAAGAGTTTCATTCCAAGTCCTAAAACACTTGGATTGTGGAGTGTGGAAAGCATTGGAGGAGATTGGCCCAAGCAAGTTCCAAGGGGAGAGAGCCCAAGCACTTCGGCCCAAACCATTCCAAGTCCAAGCCCAACAAGGAAGCTCAAGTCCACCAAGAGATAAGCCCAAGTGTTGAAGTGAACCCATTCGGCCCAATTCTCATTTAAAGGGGAAAGTCCACTGAACCCTTATTGGATCATTTGCAAGATCTTCAAGGCCCAATCTCTTACACCCTTATTAGTAGACTTGATTAGGATCATTGATCAAGTTTTGGGCTAATAAAGTGAGTTTTTTTCAACTATGGGGTGGTTAAAGACAGAACCTTAGAATTAGGGATCATGTCCCTTTTGCATTAAATGGGTATGGCCTTATTTTTGAATGGAAGGCTTGTAATTATTTTGTGTAATTTTTATTATTTTCATTTTCTTGTATTGTAATGTTGATTACACTTTTACCTTGTAATTGCCTATATAAGGCAGCTATTCTCCTTGTAAAGTAGTTCATGCAATATCAAAAACTTGGTTTAACCATTGAGAGAACTTTGTGTTCTTATTGAGATTTCTTTATCCAAGTCTTGGCAAGGAGATTTGGTGGTGAATCGATTCAAGTTGGTGGAGAATTCCTTTATGCTTGAAGTGTTCATTCTTGTCTTAACCTAAAATTGCAAGTAAGTGTGACATTGCTTCCATTTGTGTTTGGCCGAATTTGAGCTTGAGTTTAGGGCATATTTTTGTGTTGTTTGTTGTTGCAAATTGGTTGGATTTGGATCATTTGGTATCAGAGCTTAGGTTGTGAATTGGAGTAGGATTGATTTAGGATTGATTGAATGAAGTTGGCCAAATTTGGAACCATTACATTGCCGGATTTGGAGTTCTTAGCTTAAGTGTTTTCAAAATTTCTCTTTGTTACAAGTGATTGAACCATTTTCTCTCTCATCAAACACTATTCCCCAACCAAATCCCTTACACCTTGTTCCCTTCTAACCAAACCCATTGCCACCTCACTCAAACCCTAACCAATTCCCTCCAAAGTCAACTAAACTCATTCCTTCACAACCAAACCAAACCCTTAAACCCAAACCCTAAACCCTGAACCCTAAACACAATTAAATTAACCTAATCTCATCTCCATAAACACCATTCCTTAGCCTAATCACAAAAATACTATTCACAAAACACTATTCACAGAATACTTACACTTAACCAAAATCACCAAAACTCATACACTTGACCTTTCCCTCCCATTTTCCATTTTTCTTTAACATTCAAAAAGTTACTGTTCATCCGGAGTTACTGTTCACAGTAGCTAAACTTTCAAAATTCTCATGGCAAACAAGTCTCCTTCCTCCCCAATTCCACCCCCAACACCATGGGAAAGTGCCAACAAAAGAATTCAAGAAGAACTTGATGAAGTAAAAAGAAATATGTCAAGCATGATGGAATTGATGGTTAACATGTCTAAGGACATTGCCAACCTTTCACAACCCAAACCCACTTTTGAGGAAACCCCACAACCACCCCTACGGGATGGTCGCCCACACTACCACCAACGAACCATCCTTTGGACACCATTGTATATGGAAAACCTAGGAGATAGTAATGATTCATCTAGTGAATCTGAAGTGACTAGGAGGAGAAGGTTTGATGATGATAGGGGTCTTAAAGTAGACTTACCCGAATTCAATGGAAGTTTTGACCCAAATGACTTCATTGATTGGTTGCATGAGATTGAGCGGGTATTTGAATTTAAGTGCTAAAATGATGAAAAGAAGTGTAAAGTAGCCATATTAAAGTTTAAGGAGTATGCCTCCTTGTGGTGGGAAAATACAAGGAAGAAGAGAGAAAGAGAAGGGAAGACTAGAATTAGATCATGGGAGAAATTGAAGAGAGTGTTGAAGAAAACTTTCTTGCCCGATAATCACAAACAAGACCTTTATCTTAAGCTCTATAATTTGAAGCAAGGAGATAGAAAAGTTGAGGAGTATATTCGGGAGTTTGAAGGGTTGATGTTGAGAAGTGATATTCCCGAAGAGAAAGAGCATACAATTGCAAGGTTTACCAGTGGTTTGAGTAAGGACATTGCATACAAGCTTGAGTTGCAAGTTTACCATTCCTTTGGGGATGTTCGCAAGCTGTCCACAAGGATTGAAAAGCACTTGAAGAGCATGAAGTCCTTGGCCCACAAGAAACTCTTTAAGGAAAGTAACTACCAAAGGGGTTCACCTTCCTACACCAAACCATATGTGGCACCTACGGCTTATGATAAGAACAAAGCCAATGAAACACCAAAGGAGAAAACAGGTTTTGTGAAGAATGATGCTCCACGGCCTGATTTGAAGAACAAGAAATTTTTCAAGTGTCAAGGTTATGGTCACTTCCAAGCAAATTGTCCAAACCGAAGAGTTATGACTCTTAGAGAGATAAATGAGATTGATGATGCTTGTCAAAAGGATTCTAGTGAAGAAGAGGAAGTAGATAAGAGTGAGAATGAGGTTATTGAGGAAGCTAATAGTGGAGAGATGCTTATGCTCAAGAAGTTGCTACATACTCAAGTAAACCCCCAAGAGAACCAAAGGGAGAACTTGTTNGAAGAGTTGAACTTAGATGATGAACAATGGACAAGGATTTTTAAAATTTTATGTATCACTGTAGAATTTCAAGAAAAATCTAGAGAAATGAAGAAAAATCGCAGAGAAGAGTTGGGAGAGAAAAACTGTTGTAACAAACTTAAATTTTTGGTAAAGTGTTCATTTAATGAGTTGAAAATGCGTGCGACACAATTATACTACTGTTGGTGCTAAAACATACCGTTTACATAACTCTTCAGAGTTTACAAAATAACCCAAGCCATCTTTTACATTCTTACAATTACACCCCAAGTTTCTACAAAACTAAGCAAACAGAAACTGCACTAAAACATAGAACTGAAAAACAGAGTTTTAGAGTCGGGCACCTAAACTTTATATCACAATAATCACAATGTTTAGTTTGTGAATCATTGTTGAAAATCTGTGTTACAGGCTTTAGAAAATTCATCCATGGCTTTTGCATTTACCGTCCATGGATTTTGCTTTTACTGTGGGCTGAGATTTCCAACTTGGCTAATATTTAATTTGGGGTTTTAAGTGTTTTAATATTTTTGGTAACATGGATCGGAAGGAAAAGAAGAAAATGTTAAATAAAAATTAATTAGAGAATTTTGAGCGTTTATTTTATTAGTGCTACATGTCAAAGAATGGAAAAAAGTTTAGGTAAAGCTCAAGTTAGGAAAGGATCCTCATCCTTTTTTAATCCGGTACTGAACCAGATAAAATGTTTGTGGAGCAGTTTTGATAAGTATTATAATTGTAATATGGAATAATGAGTTGTGACAAAAACTAGTAGGTGTTTTATAAACTTCACAGTTCTCTACATGCTAAAATAAACATAATTTTGCTTTGATATATTATTATTAGAATAAAATTATATAATAAACCTTTTATATAAATTTATTTATATATGTAATTAGTTTTGTCAACTTATGAAGTTATGTGCACACATGCATTTTTGATATTTGCACATTTATTTGGTTAAGCTCAATCATGTTTGGAGTTTACACATGTCATCACATTCTGCATTGATGTATTCAAATTTCCTTAGTCTGATTTTATTGCAAGATATGTGGTACATTAGAGTCAGATGTGTAAACAGTCATACTTTAGTACATATGTTGAGTTTTCATTGGCTGTTAGGATTTTATCTAGGGTTGAAATATGCATGAGTAGTCCAAATACAGGTGTCAAATATTTCAAATGTGGTCCTAGAAATTTGTTTTGCTTTTGGAAATGGTTCTAACAAGTTGTTGAAACTTTCCTTAAATAGCTAATCATGTGTAAGGCTTTGTCGGTTGGTTGTCTGAGGATTTCTTACACAATGATTCTTTATAAACTTTTACATCCTTGCATTTACGGTTGAACATGAATATTCCTCTTGTTGTTCTCAGAAAATCCTTAAGAGGTTTTATTCACCTTAGGTCAGGTTCCTTTGTTGTTTATAGTCCTCAAAATATTTATCTAATCTTGGTTGTTTGAGTGTGTTGAAACATGGTTCCATTGATGAAAGCTTGAAGGGGTTTCAAGTGTGGAGTTGAAGGTTGTCTTCGGAATTGAAGCTTGAGTGGAGCTCGAGCTATCCAAGAGGTTTCTTGCATTCAAGCAAGTTTTGGCAAGACGGTGGATCATCCAAAGGGTGAAGTTAGAGTGTGGTGAAAACATGGAGTGTTTTACATTTGTTTGCTTAACTTCAACTTTGTAATGAACCTTGAATGTTTCCTATAATGGATTTGCTTTGTCTGGACTTAGTCTCATGAATGTAGGTTGTTAGTCGAACCATGTATATATGCTTGTATGCTTTATTTATACTTATGGTTGATATGATGAATATGTTGAATAACCATACCGACAAGCACCGATCAACACTTTCCACAAGAGTTTAATTAACTTGTTTATACTTAAACTTTCAATATAAAGTATTGATATACTATAACATGATTTAATGACTTAAATTTAAAAATAAATTAAACAAAATAATAAGAGATGATAAGCAGATAAATTTTTATTATAGTAAAATGCGATGTTACACCACAAAAGGCAGACAATTCATTGAATCTCTTCAATATATATAATTAATCTTTTCTTCGCAATATCGTCTCTTGTGCGATTTGGTTATTTCAACATACAACTTCGACATTTCCCACAGGCTAAGAAGATGGCGTCTCGGCGTTCCTAGAAATCAATCCCAGAAAGCTAAGAGCATGATATGTGTTAGAAGTTTGATAACTCCTTTTGGTGTTAGATTACCCATTTTAAGTGCAGCATAATATTTTTACCAAGTAGATTAGGAGATTTCATATTTGAACATTTCATCCACAAGTGCATAAAGTAAAGAACACAGTCATTTACATGGTTCGGCTAAAATCCACTTTTAGCCTATATCCATGGAACCTTGTCCAGATCAAAGTAATCCACTAAGTTAAAAACACATTACAAGATAATGTTCAAAGTTGATCCAAGATACAGTAAAAAGAACTCCCTATTCAACCTTAGACTTAGCACCACACTCTAAATCTTTAACGTGTTGAAACTCCTTAGACCTTCTTCACACCAGGAACACACCCGAGAGCAGCTTGTAAACCACCAAGCTTCAAGCACTGACGCCAAGCACCAACGTCAGCAAAGGAACCACATTCCAACAACCGTCAAGACAATTAATGATATGGTGAGGTTTTGGTACAAAAATGAAATGAACCTATGAACCTTTTAAGAGAAATATACTCTAAGAAACTTCAGAGTACAAAGAAAAATAAAAGATCAAAATGTCAGATTCAAACACACAAGAAAGATATTATATAGTGTAGGGTTTCTTGTTCAACACATTTGTGCCACGCCAGCCAACAAATGGCTAACCCATGTTTGTCCAAATAAGGAAAGTATCCATTCTTTTGGTTTGTGCCACAAAACAAATTGGGAAAAGCATTTTTATTCTCTAGGACCATTTAAGGATAATATGACACATGTAAAAGGTCCTAAAAAGGTAGCAACAAAGATAAATAAATATCTTTGCCACTTTATCAGACATGCAACTCGCGGAAACACAAACTGTTGTGCATACACACTCGATACAAAACAAGCCAAGACATAAGTCTGGCAACCAGTGTGCACATAAAACTATTATGCACACACAAGACATACGAAACAAGCCACGTCATAAGATTGGCAACCAGTGTGCATATAAAACTGCTGTGCACACACAAGTCATAAGTTTGACAAACATGAATATTCTACAATATGAGAAAAGCAAGAAAATAATATTGAAATTAGTCTCTTGTTTTGTTACTGTTAGGGCCAAAAATCGTCCTTGGCCCAAATAGGGAAACAGGACCACTAGTGAAGAAAAGACCAGGCCCAGTCCTAAAGAGGCCCAAACCAGATTAGTCCCATTTGATATGAGGTACGGCCGACCCAAACCATCTGGGCATGGGCCTCCTAGTTCCAGCTCACCTCTTGGGCCAATAGGCGATTTCAGAGCCCACGGCCCCCATTGATCATTTTCCTATTCCTGTTCAATCTACTATTCGAAGTCACTTTCCTGTTCCTGATCTCTTCCCTATTCGAAAGTTACTTTCCTGATCAGAATCACTTTCCTATCCGGAAACTGGAAAGACAGCTTACCACTGCCCTAATTCTTCTAGGGTTTGCATCAGAGTCATATTAGGACTCCTACTCCTACTAGGATTGGGAGACCAAATAGTCACTATATAGACAGAGGCCAGCCCTCTTACAAAGGGCACGACATTACACATTCACACCCGAAGCTCCTACTTGAGAGCTTTACATCACCGTCGTAGTCACAGTCTCCGACTAGACTTCCAGTAACCTTTCTATTCCCTAGCCCTCACTATACTAGCCTCTTTCAGCCTTGCTGACTTAAGCGTCGAAGTGCCTATGGCAAACACCACCCCGATGTTTCCCATTCGATTCACGCGTGTGTTTCTCTACGTGTGCAGGTGCAGCAGATCGCTAGTGGCCTCAACCTCATGGGATCAGACCCTCCTTCCATACAGGTAGATTTTTACGTCTACAGTTACCCGTTGCTATTACTGTTTCTATAGTTGTTTCTGTATTGATCCTCCCGAAATTAGCAAACAAAATATTGATTGATGGTCCACGTTCTAGTTGCCTTTGCTATAGACTCTACAAACATAGTTATATTGTCTTTTTAAAAAAATAAATATATATATTAAAAACTGAGGTATCTATGCACAATTACCAACCTAATCTGCCTAATCCTCAAGGCCACTGAACACCCTATAAATCCAATAAACTAAGGTAATTACGCAAATGTGGTAGGTGTCTCTCCTATGACTTGAACACAAAACCTCCTAGATATAGCTAACCCCAGTGGTTAAAGGGTTTGTCATCCAGCCACAAGGGGAGAGGTTATATTATCACTTTTAATTGGGTACTGACCTGATAAGTATAATCACTTATAATTGTGCTATGGAATAATGAGTTGTGACAAAAATTTATATGTGCTTGATAAATTTTATTTCTAAATTTCTTATGCTTTTTTCTGAATTAATTAGTATTTATTATTGCATGTTAGCGCGCCAATGTTTTACAAGAGTACTAGTATACAGTACACATCCCAAAATCTACATCACAAATGATGTGTTATTTTATTTGGTAATGTAATGTCAGTCACCTACTCACCATTCCATTTAACTCTTAGCGGGTGTTTGGTTAGGGGTTCATTAAGAGTACTGAGGTGATGTCATCTTATATTACTAGATTACCACGTTTGGTTGTTAAGTAATATAAGATTCCAGTTATCTTCCAAAACCAATAGTAATTACTGTTGGTCATATAGGAGGTAATTGATCCAAATCCAACCAATTTGCAACAACAAACAACACAAAAATATGCTCTAAACTCAAGCTCAAATTCGGCCAAACACAAATGGAAGCAAATGTCACACTTATTTGCAATTTTAGGTTAAGACAAGAATGAACACTTCAAGCATAAAGGAATTCTCCACCAACTTGAATCGATTCACCACCAAATCTCCTTGCCAAGACTTGGATAAAGAAATCTCAATAAGAACACAAAGTCTCTCAATGGTTAAACAAGTTTTTGATATTTCATGAACTACTTTTACAAGGAGAATAGTTGCCTTATATAGGCAATTACAAGGTTAAAAGTGTAATCAACAATACAATACAAGAAAATGAAAATAATAAAAATTACACAAAAAATTACAAGCCTTCCATTCAAAAATTAAGGCCATACCCATTTAATGCAAAGGGACATGAATCCCTAATTCTAGGGTTCATGTCTTTAACCACCCATTAGTTGAAAAAACTCACTTTATTAGCCCAAAACTTGATCAATGATCCTAATCAAGTCTACTAATAAGGGTGTAAGAGATTGGGCTTGAAGATCTTGCAAATGGATCCAATAAGGGTTCAAGTGGACTTCCCCTTTGAATAGAATTGGGCCGAATGGGTTACTTCAACACTTGGGCTTCTCTCTTGTGGGACTTGAGCTTCCTTTGTTGGGCTTGGACTTGGAATGGTTTGGGCCGAAGTGCTTGGGCTCTCTCTCTCCCTTTGGAACTTGCTTGGGCCGAATCTCCTCCAATGCTTTCCACACTCCACAATCCAAGTTTTTAGGACTTGGAATGAAACTCTTTGATTCAACCGAATTAGCAAGTGTTTTAGGACTTGTAATTCCTTGTACTCATGTTTACAAGTGTTTTAGGATTGTAAACGGATCATTGAACTTTGTGTTCTTATTGAGATTTCTTTATCCAAGTCTTGGCAAGGAGATTTGGTGGTGATCGATTCAAGTTGGTGGAGAATCCTTTATGCTTGAAGTGTTCATTCTTGTCTTAACCAAAATTGCAGTAAGTGTGACATTTGCTTCCATTTGTGTTTGGCCGAATTTGAGCTTGAGTTTAGGCATATTTTTTTTGTGTTGTTTGTTGTTGCAAATTGGTTGGATTTGGATCATTTGGTATCAGAGCTTAGGTTGTGAATTGGAGTAGGATTGATTGAATGAAGTTGGCCGGATTTTGGAGTCTACATTGCCGGATTTGGAGTTCTTTGGCCTAAGTGTTTTCAAAATTTTTCTTTGTTACAAGTGATTGAACAATTTTTCTCTCTCATCAAACATTATTCCCCAACCAAATCTCTTACACCTTGTTCCCTTCTAACCAAACCCATTGCCACCTCACCCAAACCCTAACCAATTCCCTCCAAAGTCAACTAAACCCATTCCTTCACAACCAAACCAACCCTTAACCAAACCTTAAACCCTTAACTCAAACCCTAAACCCTAAACACAAACCCTAAACATAATTAACTAACCTAATCTCATCTCCATAAACACCATTCCTTAGCCTAATCACAAAAATACTATTCACAGAATACTATTCATAGAACACTATTCACAGAATACTTACACTTAACCAAAATCACCAAAACTCATACACTTGACCTTTCCCTCCCATTTTCCATTTTTCTTTAACTTTCAAAAAGTTACTGTTCATCCTGAGTTACTGTTCACAGTAGCTAAACTTTCAAAATTCTCATGGCAAACAAGTCCCCTTCCTCCCCAATTCCACCCCCAACACCATGGGAAAGTGCCAACAAAAAAATTCAAGAAGAACTTGATGAAGTAAAGAGAAATATGTCAAGCATGATGAAATTGATGGTTAACATGTCTAAGGACATTGCCAACCTTTCACAATCCAAACCCACATTTGAGGAAACCCCACAACCACCCCCACGGGATGGTCGCCCACACTACCACCAGCGAACCATCCTTAGGACACCATTGTATATGGAAAACCTTGGAGATAGTAATGATTCATCTAGTGAATCCGAAGTGCCTAGGAGGAGAAAGTTTGATGATGATAGGGGTCTTAAAGTAGACTTACCCGAATTCAATAGAAGTCTTGACCCAAATGACTTCATTGATTGGTTGCATGAGATTGAGCGGGTATTTGAATTTAAGGGCTACAATGATGAAAAGAAGTGTAAAGTAGCCATATTAAAGTTCAAGGACTATGCCTCCTTGTGGTAGGAAAATACAAGAAAAAAGAGAGAAAGATAAGGGAAGACTATAATTAGATCATGGGAGAAATTGAAGAGAGTGTTGAAGAAAAGATTCTTTCCCGATAATCACAAACAAGACCTTTATCTTAAGTTCCATAATTTGAAGCAAGGAGATAGAAAAGTTGAGGAGTATATTCGAGAGTTTGAAGGGTTGATGTTGAGAAGTGATATTCCCGAAGAGAAAAAGCATACAATTGCAAGGTTCATCGGCGGTTTGAGTAAGGACATTGCATACAAGCTTGAGTTGCAAGCTTACCATTCCTTTGGGGATGTTTGCAAGCTGTCCACAAGGATTGAAAAGCAATTGAAGAGCATGAAGTCCTTGGCGAGATAAATGAGATTGATGATGCTTGTCAAAGGGATTCTAGTGAAGAAGAGAAAGTAGATGAGAGTGAGAATGAGGTTATTGAGGAAGCTGATAGTGGAGAGATGCTTATGCTCAAGAAGTTGCTGCATACTCAAGTAAACCCCCAAGAGAACCAAAGGGAGAACTTGTTCCATACAAGGTGCACTATCAAGGGAAAAGTTTGTTCAATGATCATTGATAGTGGGAGTTGTACCAATGTTGCTTCCACCAAACTTGTGGAGAAATTGGGGCTGCTGGTTGTGGATCATTCTCACCCGTACAAGCTACAATGGTTGAGCAATGGAGACACCATACAAGTAGTCAAGCAAGTAGTGGTACCATTCTCCATTGGGAGGAGCTATTCGGATGAGGTACTTTGTGATATCATTCCCATGGATGCTTGCAATCTTTTACTTGGAAGGCCATGGCAATATGATAGAGAAGTGATCCATGATGGCCGCAAGAATACATACTCATTCAAGCTCAACAAGAAGTCTATTACCCTTGCACCCTTAGCCCCCACCCAAGCCATTATCCAAGCTCCCACACAAACAACTTCCCAAACACTTTCCCAAACACCATCCAAGGCACCAACCCGTAAAACCCTCTTCCTAAATAGCACCCAATTAGAAAGAGCTTTCCTAAAACACAAACCTCTCATTGCCCTCCTTATAGCCGAGACAAACCAAGAGAGAGAGCAACCTGAATTTCACCCAAAAGTTCACCATCTCTTGGATGAATTTGCGGATGTTTTTCCTAGTGAGCTACCAAGGGGTTTGCCGCCATTTAGGGGAATAGAACATCATATTGATTTGGATCCCGGTGCCCCTCTTCCCAATAGACCAGCATATAGGTGCAATCCCAAAGAGTCAAGAGAGCTTCAAAGACAAGTTGAGGAGTTGATTTCCATGGGATTTGTGAGAGAAAGCATGAGCCCTTGTTCAGTTCCAGCCTTGCTTGTACCCAAGAAAGATGGCACTTACCGGATGTGTATTGATAGTCGGGCCATCAATCGGATAACTATCAAGTATAGGTATCCCATTCCACGGTTAGATGACATGTTGGATGAGCTTCATGGTGCAACCATCTTCTCAAAAATTGATCTAAGAAGTGGTTACCATCAGATTAGAATGAGAGAGGGAGATGAATGGAAAACGGCATTCAAGACCAAGGGAGGATTGTATGAATGGATGGTGATGCCTTTCGGCCTTTCCAATGCACCAAGCACCTTCATGAGGTTAATGAATGAGGTACTCAAACCTTTCATTGGAAAATTTGTGGTTGTGTATTTTGATGATATATTGATATATAGTACTTGTGAGGATAGTCATGTAGAACACCTTAGCTTAGTGCTTGAATTGTTGAGGCAAAGAAAGTTGTATGCTAAGCTTGATAAATGTGAGCTATTTATGAGACAATTGGTGTTCTTGGGTTATGTAGTTTCAAGAGAAGGAATTAAGGTAGATCAATCCAAGGTAGAATCCATTCATAATTGGCCTAAACCTGGTTCAGTTACGGAAGTTAGGAGTTTTCATGGTTTAGCTTCTTTCTACCATAGGTTTGTCCCTAATTTTAGTTCCATTATGGCTCCCATAACTGAATGTTTGAAGAAGGGATCTTTTGAGTGGACTAAGGCAACAAATGAAGCTTTTAATTTGATTAAAAAGAAGTTGTGTGAAGCTCCCATCCTTGCCCTACCCGATTTCAACCAAGTGTTTGAAGTTGAATGTGATTCAAGTGGTGTTGGCATTGGGGCAGTTTTGAATCAATCCAAGAGGCCAATAGCATATTTTAGTGAGAAGCTTAGTGATTCAAGGAGGAAGTATAGCACTTATGATAAGGAGTTTTATGCTATAGTGAGAGCACTTGACCATTGGAGTCACTACCTTCGGCCGAAACAATTTGTCCTCCATTCAGACCACCAAGCTTTGAGGTTCATCAATGGGCAGCGTAAACTCAACACAAGATATGCTGAATGGGTTGAGTTCATCTAATCCTTTTCTTTTGTGCTGAATTACAAACAAGGATCACACAATGTTGTAGCCGATGCACTCTTTAGTAGGTATTTCTTACTTTCTTTACTTGATTCTAGAGTTCTAGGTTTTGAATTAATGAAATTGTGTTATGAGGAAGATTTGGAGATGAAAACATGCATAACTGAATGTGGTAAACCTGGTTTTGAAAATTATATTATGCATGATGGGTACTTGTTCAAGGGTAGAAGATTATGTGTCCCTAAGGGTAGTTTTAGAGAACTAAATATGAGGAAAGCACATAGTGGTGGGTTGGCAGGCCATTTTGGGGTTACTAAGACTTTAGAAACCATCAAGGAATATTTTTATTGGCCTAANTCCATTTGTGTTTGGCCGAATTTAAGCTTGAGTTTAGGGCATATTTTTGTGTTGTTTGTTGTTGCAAATTGGTTGGATTTGGATCATCTAACTGGAGCTTCAGATATCCAAAGCAGGTGATGCAAAAGCCCAAATTCATCTACACATCTGGGACTACAACTTTTCTGAAGTGACCAAGCCCAGAAGAGTTCTTTTACATTGTGAGAATCCTTGTGCAAGCTGGATTACGAATTCTGTTTTCCATATCTAATAAGATTTTGATAGTTTTGGAAGTCTGTCGTTTAGCAAAGATCTAGGAAAGTAATTTCCATTTTTCATGGGAGAGAATCAAGAAAAAAGAACATTATTTTTTTATGAGTTATTAGGTTAAACGGAAGAACAGCAGTAGAGTTTAGTTTTTAGTTTTTTTTTTTTAACTTTCTACGTCAAGATGTGCGGCTGATCTTTCTTCTTCAGTTCAAGGGGATTTTGAAGCCTGAATTCATGTCATTGGTGTAACTCAACTTTAGTAACATTATTCTTAATCTCGCTCTTATTGGAATTGTTTATGTTATTCTATTTTAATTGTTTATGATTCTTGTTTGGGTGATTTAGTAATGGCCTGCTAAATTATTTAATCTGAATTTTATCTGTTAGAATTAGGAATTGTGATACGTAATTGTCCTATTTCTATTCAATCAGTAACACATGATGTTAGATGGTTACAGACAAGTTTTCAGTCTGTCACCTTGAATAACATAACCTAAGTTAAATAATCTGATCTTGCGTGATCTTTGCTTTGATTGATCTATTTTCCTAATTCTTAAGGCTGCCATTGACTTAAACTTAGAGAGATTAGTTCTAGGTTGTTCAAGGGTTAGGATCTAATTGAAGAGCTTATTTCAGTAGTGACTATTAAGGGAAAATTTGAGTAACAGAGCTTGTTATTTCCTAGGGTCAGTAAGTCCATAATAACGAGATAGAATGATGTTACAGTTAGTTCATGTCCAATGCATGTTTAGGTGGATCTTGAACCAAGAACTGGTTGTTTTTAATCTGATATTTTCTACCATTGGAGATTTATTCGTTTCATTTTAGATTGCATTGACTACAACCCTGTAACGCCCCACCTGAGGTACGTAGTTGTTGTTTCTTCTTTCGCTCTCATTTGAGTTGGTTTTTGGTAGTATTGTTTGACTGAGTGTTGTGTTGAATGCTTGCCCTGAAATTGGTTGAAAATAGAAGAAGTTTAGTGTGCCAAGCTTCGCCGGGGACGAGAAGAATCTTCGCCGCGTCGAAGATGTGTTGAAACCACGGGAAACTCTCTGGATGTTTCGCCGCGGCGACAGAAGCTTCTTTGCCGCGGCGATAGGCCGATTAATGTTTGTTGAGTTTTAGATATTTTCTTCCTAAGGGCAATTTGACCATTCTACCCTAATTAGCGGAAAAGTAGGGAGTTAATTGTAAGGATTTTTCATGGAGAATATGTTGATATGGGGGTGTGTTGTAATGAATCAAGGATATAGATAGAATCCCAAAAAGAGTAAGGGCCAAAATGGGAATGCTTGGGTATAAATTTCATTAAAAGGAATATAGAGTTAGCAAACCCCTCATTCTCCTTCTCAAAAACGCAACTCTCCATTCTTGTTCCTCTCAACTTCTCTTCTTTTGATCAAGGAGTTCCAAGGGGTTTTTGAAGTAGTTGGGGTAGAAAATCAACCTAAGGCTTCCTAAGGTAAGGATTCTTACTTTGGTTGTGAAACTTTGTGAGTTTTAGCTTATATGAAGTTTGAGGGTGTTGTTCTTTTGGTTAAGAGTGGGAAAAAAGTTAAGCAAACCAAGTGAAAGGAAGAGTTGGTGAAGTCTCTCCATAACAAGGTAAGTAAATCCAACCCAGTTGAGATTTAAGAATTTTCTTGATTAGGGTTTTGATAGAAATGATGTATGTATGTGATATACATGTGGTATGCCATTTATGGAGGCTTAAATAGAGATTTCTATGCCTTGTGATTGTTTATACTTTGCAAATATAAAATGAGTTGTGGGTTGGAAAGGTAGTTTGAGATGGAATTGAAGGGGTATGTGGATCCCTTTTGGAGTGTTTTTATTTGGCAGGTTTTTGGTTATGTAAGGGGTTCTCCCCATTTTGGATGGTTAGAAAAGGTTTTAGAATCATTGCTATAGTAGAGTTTTATAATGCACTTGAGTTGTTTGATGAAATGCCTAATAGAGGTTTGAATATGAGTAATGAACCTTAATTCTTGCAACATTGCTGTTGGCATTTCATAAGTGCTTGGTGAGATGAACCATCCATAGGCACTATTGTGCATTGAAAAGTGACCTAAGAAAGTGCAGGAAACTTGTGTATGCAATTACCCTATAAGTAGAGAGCTTGGTGGATCAACTCTCTAAGGGTAGAGAGAATGAAATGCTAGAATAGAGTGAATTAGAAGAGTAGTATAGATGGGTTGATGCTTTGTGATCATCACCGCGATAGTTATGGGAATCGGTTGATGCTTTGTGATCACCACCCGAATAGCCCTTAGAGTGGGTCGATGCTTGTGATCGTCACCCGATGAGTAGTAGAAACGTGGATGCTTTGTGACCACCACCCGGTTAGTTATTAGATAAGTGGTTGATGCCTTGGATCATCATCCACATTTATAGAAGTGGGTTTGATGCTTGTGTCCATCACCGACAGTGACTAGAGACGGGTTAATGCTTGGTGATCGTTACCCAAAAGTCATAAGAAACGGTAGGTGCTAGTGTCTCCACCCGATAGTTAGGAACCAGTAGGTGCTTTGTGATCCCCACTGGTAGTCACTAAGAACGGGTTGGTACTGTGTGAATTCCACCCATAGTCATGGAAAGTGAGATGGTGCGGTGATGCCATCCGGCCGTACCTCCGGTAAGATGAGGCCATGATGTTTAGTAGAAACAGAAATAGTATAGAAGAATAATAGGTATCATACGGGGACAGACGATAGAGGGTTTTACTTACTGAGCATTATTTTGTGCTCACCCCGTTATTTTCCTTTGTGGATGCAGGATCTATGTGTTGATGCAGTCGGAGGGGCGTCGGCAAAGCGAGGAGCAATAGCTACACTGTTTCCCCTTTTTTGTCTTTAAAATTATTTTTGTAAACAATACTCTTTGTGTATAAAAAGCTATGACTTATAATGAAAGAAAGTTTGGGCCCAATTTTCTATTGTAATTATGCATGCATTGTAATAATTATACAGCAGTTGTTACATTGCCTCCATTTGTGTTTAGCCGAATTTAAGCTTGAGTTTAGGGCATATTTTTGTGTTGTTTGTTGTTGCAAATTGGTTGGATTTGGATCATTGGTATCAGAGCTTAGGTTGAATGGAGTAGGATTGATTGAATGAAGTTGGCCGGATTTTGGAGTCTACATTGCCGGATTTGGAGTTCTTTGACCTAAGTGTTTTCAAAATTTCTCTTGTTACAACTGATTGAACAATTTTTTCTCTCATCAAACACTATTCCCAAGCTAAATCCCTTACACCTTGTTCCCTTCTAACCAAACCGATTGCCACCTCACCCAAACCCTAACACATTCCCTCCAAAGTCAACTCAACCCATTCCTTCACAACCAACACAACACCTTAACCAAACCTTAACCCTTAACCCAAACCCTAAAACCCTAAACACAACCCTAAACCCTAAACAATTAACTAACCTAATATCATCTCCATAAACACCATTCCTTAGCCTAATCCAAAAACACTATTCATAAAATACTATTCACAGAATACTTACACTTAACCAAATCACCAAAACTCATACACTTGACCTTTCCCTCCCATTTTCCATTTTCTTTAACATTCAAAAGTTACTGTTCATCCGGAGTTACTGTTCACAGTAGCTAAATTTTCAAAATTCTCATGGCAAACAAGTCCCCTTCCTCCCCAATTCCACCCCCACACCATGGGAAAGTGCCAGCAAAAAATTCAAGAAGAACTTGATGAAGTAAAAAGAAATATTTCAAGCATGATGGAGTTGATGGTTAACATGTCTAAAGACATTGCCAACCTTTCACAACCCAAACCCACTTTTGAGGAAACCCACAACCACCCCCACGGGATGGTCGTCCACAACCACCAACGAACCATCCTTAGGACACCATTGTATTGAAAAACCTAGGAGATAGTAATATCATTTAGTGAATCCGAAGTGCCTAAGAGGAGAAGGTTTGATGATGATAGGGGTCTTAAAGTAGACTTACCCAAATTAATGGAAGTCTTACCCAAATGACTTCATTGATTGGTGCATGAGATTTAGCAGGTATTTGAATTTAAGGGCTACAATGATGAAAAGAAGTGTAAAGCCATATTAAAGTTCAAGGAGTATGCCTCCTGTGTTGGGAAAATGTAACAACTGCTGTAAACTAGTACAATGCATGCATAATAACAATAGAAAATGAGCCCAAAACTTTTCTTTTTATTATAGTATACGTCTTTTATACACAAAGAGCGTCATTTACAAAAAGCCATTTTAAAAGACAAAAATAGGGGGAACAGTATTGATATTGCTCCTCACTTGCCGACGCCCCTCTGACTGCATCATCACCTAGATCCTATCCACAAAGGAAAATAACGGGGTGAGCACAAAATAATGCTCAGTAAGTAAAACCCTCTATCTATTTATCCCCGTATGTATTCTCTAATTCTTTCCTTACACTACTTCTGTTTCTGTTTCACTAAACGCCATGGCCTCATCTTACCGGAGGTACGGCTGATGGCGTTCACACAGGACCATCTCACTCTTCATGACTGTCAGGTGGAGTTCACACAGCACCAACCTGTTTCTGTATACCGAGTGGGGATCACGAAGCACATACCCGGTTTTTGTAACTATCGGGTAGAGACCACAAAGCACCTACCCGTTCCTCATGACTTTCGGGTGACAATCACAAAGCACTAACCCGTTCCTAATCACTGTCGGGTGATGATCACAAAGCATCAACCCACTTATAATATGTCGGGTGATGATCACAAAGCATCAACCCCTTTCTAATCACTAACCGGGTGATGATCACAAAGCATCCCCACCGTTTTGATAACTATCGGGTGTGATCAACAAAGTATCAACCCATTTCTAATAGCTATCGGGTGATATCACAAAGCACATCAACCCTATCTCTAACTGTCGGGTGATGATCACAAAGCATCGACCCATTTCTAATACTCTTCTCATTCACTCTACTCTAGCACTTTCTATTCTCTCTACTCTTAGAGTAGTTGCATCCACAAAGTTCTCTACTCTTTCTTAGGTCACTTCTTAATGCACAATAATGCCTATGATGGTTCATCTCCACTAATGCACTTATGAAATGCCAACATGCTGTTGCAAGAATTAAGGTTCACTACTCATACTAAACATCTATTAGGCATTTCATCAAACAACTCAAGTGCATAATAAATTCTACTATAACAATATTCTAAGTCTTTCTCTAACTATCCAAATGGGGAGAAACTCCCTCACAAAGCCATAAATCCTGCCAAAGAAAGACACTTCCAAAAGGATTTCTCAATATCCTTCAATTCCATCTCAAACTACCTTTCCAACCACATCTCACTTCTTATATTTGAAATGTATAAACCATCACAAAGCACTGGTAATCTCCATTTAAGACTCAATAACATGTATATAACATACATACATAATTGCTATCAAAAACCAAATCAGAAAATTCTCAAATCTCAATTTGGGTTGGGATTTACTTACTTTGTTATGGAGAGATTTCACTAACTCTCCTTTCACTTGGTTTGCTTGACTTTTTTCTCTACTCTTAAACAAATGAACAAAAACCCTCAATATTCAGTATTTTCAAAACTCATAAAACTTCACAACCAAAGCAAGAATCCTTACCTTAGGATGCCTTAGATTGATTTCTACCACCCAATCACTCACAAAAGCCCTTTAAAACTCCTTGAACAGAGAAAGAAGAAATTGAGAGGAAGCAAAAGAGGGAGTGGCGATGGGGAAGAAGAATGAAGGGTTTGCAATGACTTAATTCCTTTTTAATGAACTTTATACACAAGCATTCCCATTTTGCCCTTACTCTCTTTGGGAATTCCATCTATATCCTTTGATTCATTACAAACACACCCCCTAACAACATATTCTCCATGAAAATTCCTTACATTTTACTCCCTGCTAAAAAGGGGTAGAATGTCAAATTGCCCTTAGGGAAGAAAATATCTAAAACTTAACAAACATTTTGGTTGCACGTCACCGCGGCGAGGAAGATTCTGTCACCGCGGCGAAACGTCCAGCAGCTTCCCGTGGCTTCAACACCTCTTCGCCGCAGCGAAGATTCTTCTTCGCCCCGGCGAAGAATGAATACTGAACTTCTTCTATTTCAACCAATTTCAGGGCAAGTATTCAACACACCACATCAATCAAGGTCAACCAAACTAAATACTAATAAACCAACTCAAATAAGAGCAAAAAAAGAAACGTTAGCTACGTACCTCAGTGGGGCATTACAGAAAATTCAAGGAAGAAGAGAGAAAGAGAAGGAACAGAATTAGATCATGGGAGAAATTGAAGAGAGTGTTGAAGAAAGATTCTTGCCCGATAATCACAAACAAGACCTTTATTTAGCTCTATAATTTGAAGCAAGGAGATAGAAAAGTTGAGGAGTATATCAGTTTGAAGGGTTATGTTGAGAAGTGATTTCCCGAAAGAAAGAGCATACAATTGCAAGGTTCATCGGCGGTTTGAGTAAGGACATTGCATACAAGCTTGAGTTGCAAGCTTACCATTCCTTTGGGGATGTTTGCAAGCTGTCCACAAGGATTGAAAAACAATTAAGAGCATGAAGCCTTGGCCCCAAGAAACTCTTTAAGGAAAGTAACTACCAAAGGGGTTCACCTCCTACACCAAACCGTATATGGCACCTACGGCTTATGATAAGAACAAAGCCAATGAAACACCAAAGGAGAAAACAGGTTTTATGAAGAATGATGCTCCACGGCCTGATTTAAGAACAAGAAGTGTTTCAAGTGTCAAGGTTATGGGCACTTCCAAGCAAATTGTCCAAACCGAAGAGTTATGACTCTTAGAGATAAATAAGATTATGATGCTTGTCAAAGGGATTCTAGTGAAGAAGAGGAAGTAGATAGAGTAAGAATGAGGTTATTGAGGAAGCTGATAGTGGAGAGACGCTTATGCTCAAGAAATTGCTGCATACTCAAGTAAACCCCCAAGAGAACCAAAGGGAGAACTTGTTCCATACAAGGTGCACTATCAGGAAAAGTTTGTTCAATGATCAATGATAGTGGGGGTTGTACCAATGTTGCTTCCACTAAACTTGTGGAGAAATTGGGGCTGTTGGTTGTGGATCATTCTCACCCGTACAAGCTACAATGGTTGAGCAATGGAGACACCATACAATAGTTAAGCAGTAGTGTACCATTCTCCATTGGGAGGAGCTATTCGGATGAGGTACTTGTGATATCATTCCCATGGATGCTTGTCATCTTTTACTTGGAAGGCCATGGCAATAGGATAGAGAGTGATCCATGATGGCCGCAAGAATACATACTCATTCAAGCTCAACAAGAAGTCTATTACCTTGCACCCTTAGCCCCCACCCAAGCCATTATCCAAGCTCCCACACAAACAACTTCCCAAACACTCTTCCAAACACCATCCAAGGCACCAACCCGTAAAACCCTCTTCCTAAATAGCACCCAATTAGAAAAAGCTTTCCTAAAACACAAACCTCTCATTGCCCTTCTTATAGCCGAGACAAACCAAGAGAGAGAGCAACCTGAATTTCACCCAAAGTTCACCATCTCTTGGATGAATTTGGATGTTTTTCCTAGTGAGTTACCAAGGGGTTGCCACCACTTAGGGGAATAGAACCATCACTTGATTTGGATCCCGGTGCCCCTCTTCCCAATAGGCCAGCATATAGGTGCAATCCCAAAGAGTCAAGAGAGCTTCAAAGACAGTTGAGGAGTTGATTTCCATGGGGTTTGTGAGAGAAAGCTGAGCCCTTGTTCAGTTCTAGCCTTGCTTGTACCCAAGAAGGATGGCACTTACCGGTGTGTATTGATAGTCAGGCCATCAATCGGATAACTATCAAGTATAGGTATCCCATTCCACGGTTAGATGACATGTTGGATGAGCTTCATGGTGCAACCATCTTCTCAAAAATTGATCTAAGAAGTGGTTACCGTCAGATTAGAATGAGAAGGGAGATGAATGGAAAACGGCATTCAAGACCAAGGGAGGATTGTATGAATGGGTTGATGCCTTTCAGCCTTTCCAATGCACCAAGCACCTTCATGAGGTTAATGAATGAGGTACTCAAACCTTTCATTGGAAAATTTGTGGTTGTGTATTTTGATGATATATTGATTATAGTACTTGTGAGATAGTCATGTAGAACACCTTAGCTTAGTGCTTGAATTGTTGAGGCAAAGAAGTTGTATGCTAAGCTTGAAAAATGTGAGCTATTTATGAGACAATTGGTGTTTCTGGGTTATGTAGTTTCAAGAAGGAATTAAGGTAGATCAATCCAATTAGAATCCTCATAATTGGCCTAAACCTGGTTCATACGGAAGTTAGGAGTTTTCATGGTTTAGCTTCTTTCTACCATAGGTTTTCCCTAATTTAGTCCCATTATGGCTCCCATAACTGAATGTTTGAAGAAGGATCTTTTGAGTGGACTAAGGCAACAAATGAAGCTTTTAATTTGATTAAAAAGAAGTTGTGTGAAGCTCCCATCCTTGCCCTACCCGATTTCAACCAAGTGTTTGAAGTAGAATGCGATGCAAGTGGTGTTGGCATTGGGCAGTTTTGAATCAATCCAAGAGGCCAATAGCATACTTTAGTGAGAAGCTTAGTGATTCAAGGAGGAAGTATAGCACTTATGATAAGGAGTTTTATGCTAATGAGAGCACTTGACCATTGGAGTCACTACCTTCGGCCGAAACAATTGTCCTCCATTCAGACCACCAAGCTTTGAGGTTCATCAATGGGCAGCGTAAACCAACACAAGATATGCTGAATGGGTTGAGTTCATCTAATCCTTTTCTTTGTGCTGAATTACAAACAAGGATCACACATGTTGTGCCGATGCACTCTCTAGAAGGTAGTCTTACTTTCTTTACTGATTCTAGAGTTCTAGGTTTTGAATTAATGAAATTGTGTTATGAGGAAGATTTGGAGATGAAAACATGCATAACTGAATGTGGGAAACCTGGTTTTGAAAATTATATTATGCATGGATGGGTACTTGTTCAGGGTAGAAGATTATGTGTCCCTAAGGGTAGTTTAGAGAACTAAATATGAGGAAGCCATAGTGGTGGTTGCAGGCCATTTTGGGGTTACTAAGACTTTAGAAACCTCAAGGAATATTTTTATTGGCCTAAAATTTTAGGGGATGTTCAAGCCTTTATTAGAAGGTGTGGATCATGTCAAAGAGTCAAGAGTCAATTCAAGGTCAGACCATACCTACCCTTACCCATAGCCGAGCACCCTTGGAGGACTTAGCATGGATTTTGTGCTTGCATTGCCTAGGACACAAAGAGGAAAAATTCCATCTGGTAGTGGTTATAGGTTCTCAAAAATGGCCCATTTCATATCATGCCATACCACGCAGGACCCTCCAAAATTGCCGAATTGTTCTTTAGAGAAGTGGGTGAGACTTCATGGCATTCCGAGGACCATTGTCTCGGATAGGGATACAAAATTCTTGAGTCATTTTTGGAGAAGTTTATGGGGTAGACTAGGGACAAAATTAATGTTAACACCTCACACCCACCTCAAACCGATGGTCAAACCGAAGTGGTGAATAAGTGTTGGGTAATGTCCTAAGGAGTTAGTGAGTAAGCATTTAAGGATTGGGATTTGCAATTGCACATGCTAATTTACCTACAAGGAGTCCTAGTCTACAACAAGTCCAACTCCTTTGAGGTGTTTTATGGAGTAAACCCACTTATCCCTTTTGATCCACTTCCCTACCCCTTAATTTGAGCTGAGTGTGAATGCTAATGAGAAGTTGAAACAAATAAGAAACCCATGAAACTGTGAGAGCTCAAATAGAAAAATCAAATGAAAAGATCAAGAATAGGGCAAACAAGCATAGAAAAATAAGTTTTTCCAACCGGGGTTTAGTTTGGATTCACTTGAGAAAGGAGAGGTTTCCAGTAGAGGAAGAGTAAATTAGCTCCTAGGGCTGATGGACCTTTTGAGATTGTTGAGAGGGTAAATGATAATGCTTATGAAGTGGAGTTGCCTAGTGTATGGGGGAGTCTCGGCCACCTTCAATGTAGGATCTAACCCATACTTGGAGGACGATTTGGATTTGGGCAAATCCTTCTCAACCCGAGGAGGTGATACGTTTACAAGTCCTAAAACACTTGTAACATGAGTGGACAAGGAATTACAAGTCCTAAAACACTTGCTAATTCGGTTGAATCAAAGAGTTTCATTCCAAGTCCTAAAACACTTGGATTGTGGAGTGTGGAAAGCATTGGAGGAGATTCAGCCCAAGCAAGTTCCAAGGGGAGAAGAGCCCAGCACTTCGGCCCAAACCATTCCAAGTCCAAGCCCAACAAGGAAGCTCAAGTCCACCAAGAGAGAAGCCCAAGTGTTGAAGTGAACCCATTCGGCCCAATTCTCATTCCAAAGGGGAAAGTCCCTGAACCCTTATTGGATCCATTTGCAAGATCTTCAAGGCCCATCTCTCACACCCTTATTAGTAGACTTGATTAGGATCTTGATCAAGTTTTGGGCTAATAAAGTGAGTTTTTTCAACTAATGGGGTGGTTAAAGACATGAACCTTAGAATTAGGGATTCATGCCCCTTTTGCATTAAATGGATTGGCCTTAATTTTTGAATGGAAGGCTTGTATTATTTTGTGTACTTTTTATTATTTTCATTTTCTTGTATTGTAATTGTTGATTACACTTTTAACCTTGTAATTGCCTATATAAAGGCAACTATTCTCCTTGTAAAAGTTAGTTCATGAAATATCAAAAACTTGGTTTAACCATTAAGAGAACTTTGTGTTCTTATTGAGATTTCTTTATCCAAGTCTTGGCAAGGAGATTTGGTGGTGAATCGATTCAAGCTGGTGTAGAATTCCTTTATGCTTGAAGTGTTGATTCTTGTCTTAACCTAAAATTGCAAGTAAGTGTGACATTGCCTCCATTTGTGTTTGGCCGAATTTAAGCTTGAGTTTAGGGCATATTTTTGTGTTGTTTGTTGTTGCAAATTGGTTGGATTTGGATCAGATTCTATCTTCATTATGTGAATCTACAAGTACAGAATTTACTATGGGCCATATCTTACTTTCCGACTATAGGCTCAACATTTGATCATATGACAAAATGACCATATTTTTCACACAAGCCTCATACACATTAATTCTCAAACGAAAAAACTCCTTTCTGAACAAGATGTATAATAATGCGGCCATGAAAGAAAATTTTCAATAGAAATATCCCATGGAGTGGAATACAGAGCTTAAACAAATCAACATGTGTGATACTTGTGTTGAGTTATCAAAATGCTGATTTCCAATCATTCTTCAAAAACATTCACCAATTCATACTCACCAAATAACAGATTGTTATCTTCTTTTGTTAGTGATTGATCTCCAGAAGGCAGCGGAAAAATTATAATTAAATCGGAAATCAATCACCCTTTTATACCAAGATCCGGGTATTGATTAAATTGCTTACATGTTATTACAAAATTAAGATCCGGGTATTGATTAAATTGCTTACATGTTATTACAAAATTATGTACAATGTAAATTAATCCAATCAAGGATTGAAAAACTTACATACATTTGGAGGCTCCTTCAAGGCTTTGATTTCGCTTATCGATTCAAGAACAGAATCGCACGAACGTTGATCCACACGAAGACAGGATTACTAACAATGATTTAATTTGCTAGATTAAATCAATGCTCTAAGTATAATGATGAGCAGAATTTTTGCAAGAAAAATTCTCTCTTTTCTCTCTAGTGAAAATGTGAGGGAGGCTAGGGTTTTTGGCTGAGTGAAAAATAATTATTATGTTTTGATTTTTAAGTTGCACTTATATAGTGCAATTTAATTAAAACTCTATTCCACTAAGGAATAGCCATGGGCTCCAACCCTAATCTACCTTTGCAACCAAATACCCTTTAACTGGTATTTTAAATTTTAATTAACTATTATTACAATTAAAAAATCAATTAATATATACTAATAATATATTAACATTTAATTAATAATAATAATCCATTTAAATATATGCACGCATATATTTAAATATAATCTCACTAATTTTAATTTTAATTTTAATGTTAATATTAAATACAGGTAACAACCTTAGCAAATTTAATTGCACTGTGAGATTACCAAAATACTCTTTCATCTTAAAAGACAAAAATACCCCTTTCACACATTAATCCTTAAACTGTCTCCTTATGTGTGTGACCCGTAGGCTCCTCATCATATCGGTAATGAGTAGTTTTGCAATTGACACCAATCAATCGTCTCACTAAACACAGATCAGGATTGGCCCCTGGCAAAGCATCATGGCCACCCGAAAGATTCGGATTCAGTGAAATAACTACCTATCAACAATATGGTTGCCGTGCAATCAAATCCTTTCATCATACATTATCTTATCAAGGCTGAGGTACAGAAATAGTGTCAATCTTAGTGATTCCCGATATCTTTGTATTCAGTTACTGGACAATGACAGGATAAATAAATTGGATTGAGCAACAACTCAATCCCACTATGACCACAGATTTAGTGTCATTGCCATTTACTGAATTGCACAGTGAGATAACTTCTCCCGTACCCCTGAATGATGAATCCTTTGTTGATCCACCATAGTCTTGATACACTCCTTGATGTTGTTAATCACTACCGTATTAATAGCTCTGAATAGAATTACATTGGACTAGTGTCAAACTACATCAATTGGTGCACAAGGCGCTCTGGTGATCTCAAGTCTAAGGATCACATGCACCACCATTCGTTAAAAGATTTATTCCATAGGCACTAGGGTTACCATCCATATGGAATCCTTTGGTAGGTCTGTCCAGTGAACTTGCCTATAGCAAGCACCCATGTGTTGCACCAGGTTGTCGACAAACAACCTTGACAAGTGAGATCAATCACTGTCTTTCGACAGAGTCGTTCAACACTATGATAGCCTTACTGAATTATCTGTGTCCTTGGTCAGAATAATACTGAGACTACGGATATTTCTAGAATAGCTATAATATGTGATTATAGGGTTCTCACTATCAAGATTTGAAACATTTAATACATTCGTCACGGTTCTACCATCCTAAGGATATATATCAATACATATAGATATGACTTACATGATATAGAATAAAATGTTTTTTATTGATGAATAAATATTATTACAAAGAGTCAAGTCTATAACAATTGATTGGCTCTAGGGCACCTACTCTAACATTTTAAGTACAAAATTGCCAAGTTCAATGACTTCCATGCAGCCCCATTTGTCAACCGCTAGCCTCATTGATCCCTTAAACATGTCAATCTTTGCATTCCGGGGAATTACTGTGGTTTCTGGTTTCATCAAGTTAACTGCACCCAGTATATACACCCACCATTGTCATATAATTCTTATGAAAATTACTGGTAATCACACATCAGATCGGTAAATTTATGCAAAATACATTCTTTCTTGATATGAATTATACATCGATAGAATCTAGCAGGTAGGATGGTTCACTGAATTTTTATTTCGAAAAAGCATAAATATGAAAACTACATCTTTGACATTAATTAATTAGATGTTTGACGATAAAAAAACCCTAAACAGTAATACTAAAAGCATTGATGATAAAGGCATGTGAAACATCTTGTACCAAGAACAACACATTAAAAGCATACAGTTGAAAAACCTTTAAAAATCTAATATTGCATGGCAATTTACCTCAATGATTTTTTTTTTTTTTTTTTTTTTTTTTGGGTTTTCAAACGTGAGCTTCTTTCTGGAACTATGAGTTACCATACTAAACAATTTCAAAATCTTATACAATTCTAGATGAATGAACGATTTTCTAAACAAAAATTTCCTAATCACTAAGATTAACACATTTAAAATGTCTCTGGACAAAACAACGCAAGAAAGATTATTTTTTTTCTCTTGTAAATGATGCAAAATGTAGAGAGAGATCGAGAGAAATTTGGACCTTGGTCATTACGAGCAGTGAAGACGATGGTGGCAGTTTCATCACCAACAAGACATTCAGCGATCCGAGTTTGGCGGAGATTGGGAGAGGCCCTTTGGCACAACGGTTTCCGATTTTATGATGACATTGTGACCTTTGGTTCCCGGTTTCAGTTGATCAACTTTTACAAATATTGGCTTTCTCTTCTCTACAACCTTTGTGCTTCCTTGCTGCTGTTGTTGTTGTGTTGGCAGTTTTTTCTGGGTTTTCGTTGTTGTGTCCATTAGTATTCATTCAAACCTAAGAAAAAAAAAAAAAAACAAGGTTTACAGCTTCTGTTGGATTGTTTTGCTTGTTGTACCGTTGTGGACGACGATTAAGAAAAAAGATCGTTGGAGATAACTGTAACTACGTTGGATCCTTTTTTGCCGACATTTTCGTGTGCGTTTAAATCACGCTGTATATCTCATATTACTCTACACATGAATAATTAATTAAAAAGTTAATAAATTAAATATAATATAAATATGTAACACAATCTTAAAATTTTTCACTTGAAATTTAAAAAAAAAAAAAAAAAAAAGCAGTAAAAACAATATAGTAAAGTAAATCAAAACCATTCTAATTATCTTATTAATTATAACATTAAATTAGTTATATGTCAACTATCTATTAATTTTTTTATATTTTGAACTTTTAAATATTTAGTAGAGTTAATGACATTAATCCTCCTGAAGTATGACATAATAACAAAAATTTCTCTAAAGTATCAATAATAACAAAAATTCCCGTGCCGTTAATAAACTCTAAGGGTGAGCAGTTCTGGGTACCCGTCGAAATTGCTAGGAACTGGAACCAGAACTGATCAGTTCCTAGCAAAAGGAATAAGAACTAAAACCGACTATTCCGGTTCTTCGGTTCCTGAAACTGGAACCTGAAATGTAGGTTTCAATTCCTTTCTCAGGTACCCTATAAATTTAATAACCCCCTATTAATTTAAAAAATGATAAATACACCCTAAAAATTACAAATACACCCCTGATTGTTCACAAAATTCACACATACTCCCCTGGTTCCTAAACCGGTTCCCAGCAGGGTACCCGAATGTAAGTTTTGGTTCCAACACTACAGGAACCAGAACTGGACTCGAGAATTCTCGGTTCCAATTTTTCAGAACCGAAACATATCCTATGAGGGTCGGTTCCTATTCTTACCTAGAACCGACGGTCAGGGTACCAGTCAGTTCCAGGTCTATCCTTTATCCATGTTCACCCCTAATAAACTGTTACTAGACTGTTAAAATTTACAATGTTATGAGTTAGTGAATATTTTAATTTAAATTCACATCACCAATTTCGCTATCTCAGATAACAGTTGGGATTAGTTAAATTATATGTTTGTTTACGATAAGTCCTTGTGGGATACGATACTTCACTCATCATTATATTACTTGTCGACTAGTGCACTTGCTAGCATACAAAATAGTCACAACAGGGTGGTATTGGATTGAATTTTAGATGCCAAAATCAACCAGAATTTGGCCAACAAAATCAAGGTATGCACAAGTCACAGCGGGCGAATGGGGGGCTACCAAGTGTTAGGGTTAGAGGAGTTTTATATAGTGGAGGCCGGTGGTTAAGGTTTGTGGTGTCGGATTGAATATTTACNCTATCTATTAATTTTTTTATATTTTGAACTTTTAAATATTTAGTTGAGTTAATGACATTAATCCTCCTGAAGTATGACATAATAACAAAAATTTCTCTAAAGTATCAATAATAACAAAAATTCCCGTGCCGTTAATAAACTCTAAGGGTGAGCAGTTCTGGGTACCCGTCGAAATTGCTAGGAACTGGAACCAGAACTGATCAGTTCCTAGCAAAAGGAATAAGAACTAAAACCGACTATTCCGGTTCTTCGGTTCCTGAAACTGGAACCTGAAATGTAGGTTTCAATTCCTTTCTCAGGTACCCTATAAATTTAATAACCCCCTATTAATTTAAAAAATGATAAATACACCCTAAAAATTACAAATACACCCCTGATTGTTCACAAAATTCACACATACTCCCCTGGTTCCTAAACCGGTTCCCAGCAGGGTACCCGAATGTAAGTTTTGGTTCCAACACTACAGGAACCAGAACTGGACTCGAGAATTCTCGGTTCCAATTTTTCAGAACCGAAACATATCCTATGAGGGTCGGTTCCTATTCTTACCTAGAACCGACGGTCAGGGTACCAGTCAGTTCCAGGTCTATCCTTTATCCATGTTCACCCCTAATAAACTGTTACTAGACTGTTAAAATTTACAATGTTATGAGTTAGTGAATATTTTAATTTAAATTCACATCACCAATTTCGCTATCTCAGATAACAGTTGGGATTAGTTAAATTATATGTTTGTTTACGATAAGTCCTTGTGGGATACGATACTTCACTCATCATTATATTACTTGTCGACTAGTGCACTTGCTAGCATACAAAATAGTCACAACAGGGTGGTATTGGATTGAATTTTAGATGCCAAAATCAACCAGAATTTGGCCAACAAAATCAAGGTATGCACAAGTCACAGCGGGCGAATGGGGGGCTACCAAGTGTTAGGGTTAGAGGAGTTTTATATAGTGGAGGCCGGTGGTTAAGGTTGTGGTGTCCGATTGAATATTTACCGCTAGAATCAGCTGAAATTTGGCCAGAAAACTTAAGGTATACATGAATCACGAATAGCGAACGGGGGGCTACCAAGTGCCAGGGTCAGAGGAGTTTTGTAGATTAGAGGCTAATGGTTTAGGTTGATGTGTTGGATTGAATTTTGACAGCCGAAATTTGGCCAAAAAGCAAAAACCTAACTGTCGTATGGGTGTATTTGCTAGATTTCAAACCTATAGGGACTAATATGTATTTTTTATGAGTACGTTTGCTAGATTTTAAGCTTTCCAGATACCACTGGTTTAACCGGTTTAACCAGTCAACCCGGAACCCAACCCTTTGGCCAGGTGACACCCCGGGTCGAGTTTCAGAACATTGTTATTGAGAGCCAAGAGAAAGCAAGGTCGTGAGACTTCATACATACACTATTGCTGCAAATCCTTTCACCCACGCTAGTCGTAATTCATTTCCATTCTTAAACAACGTCCTTTCACAGCACCACAACTCCTTTATCCTCACAGATTAGCCCTTTAACACCTCCAAACACGTCCAGCCGGCAACTATATTTTTCGTAGCGAGAAAACTTCAAACAAAACACATCACAACCTTTTCTGTCTTCAGAGCACAAATAAGAACAGCGAGGAAGTCAAATCATATTTTTTAGCCTTCCTTTCGTGATCCTCACCTATTCCCACCAAAGATGAATCAAAGACGAATTTTTCAAAAAGAGTACCACTCAAAAGCATGGTCGTTTTACTCCGATATGAATTCTAAAAAAATTCTACATTTTCGTGAATTAAAATCCTTATTTATTTATTTACTTGAAGTCATTCTTTTGTTGTCTTTAAATCATGTTTTACTCTGATATGGTTTTTTATGAAATATTTCAAAACGAACATCACGAAACCCGTAACTTTATAACTGCAGATTTTATTGCGCAGCAGACCTTAATCTGGCTTCTTAAGCTAGACACAGATCGATTTTCTGCATTATTTCAAAAGTGGTTTCAAACGGGTTTAGCATTTACCCTCGATCTTAAACACATCTTGGGTTCAAATTCTTTTATTTTTACTGTCTCAAACACTTCAATTTCACAAACCTATTGGATTTTGACTCTCACACCTAACCACTTCACGAAGCTTTCCTTTTAGTCTTCCTTGATTGATGATAGCTGCGCAAGGTTTGCAACAAGATTCTTCTTGGAGTCCGTTATTTGTAAGAAGATCGTGGGTTAACTTATCAACAATTTAGAATTCATGATCGAAACAGGAAAATAAAGACACAAAGGTCGTGGGTTGGCTCACCAACAACTTAAAACTAGTAGTAGAAACAGGAAAAGGAAAACAGCGACGCATCCTTAATTGCACCAAAAAAAGTATGTTAGGTCACTACAACTATGGGTGTGTGGTCCAGGTTATGTACACCTCAACTATCTTCAAAATTCATTGAATATCTTACAAGTCCAATAGGTCAGATACGTCATAAAATATAGATTAGGCTAAATAAATCATAAATATGGTAGATGATTACTTAGTAAGACTCTAACACAAAACCTCTTTTGGATAACTGCCATCCAACCACAAACCAAGTGGTTCACTACAACAATTTTTGTACTTTTATTGTTTTACAACTGTAATCAAATTTTCATTGTAATATCCTAATATTTATTTAATTCCAAAAGAACAACACCAAATATTATCATCCCCAATCCCAATTAAACGAGGGACAACCATCACATTTCATTCACTCTAAAAGAGTAAGAATCATCTCTAGGGTTTAAACAAAACCTTTGATGTTACCTCCTTCGATTTTTTTAACCTTAACCTGAAGGTTCATCTATCCAACCTTGTGTTTTTAGCTTAATATAGAATCTCAAAAGAGGTTAGGCTATTCAATCCTTAGCCATGTGGAATTACACTCATAAATATCTTTTAGTCCCTAAAATCTTTTCATGAAGTAAAACTATAAAGGGCCCTAAAAATTTTCATCCAGCCCCCATATATCAAGTAAAACTTTAAATAGACTCTTGTTAGTTCAACTGAACCTGAGGCTTTCGGCCCGGCCAGAGTGTTAAAACCCGTTTTTCTCATGTCTAGGCTGGGATTTTTTAAATATACCCGGACGAGCCCAGTCCCAGGCACATCCCTACTTCATGTGAGGTAGCCATTCTTGATTAGCTGGAGAGTTTGATGCACAACTACTTATCGATGTTAGCATAAAATTTGAAATTTTCATTCCCAGTCTATGGACGCCTGTCAAAAACACGAAAAAAGCTCAGTCAAATAACTAAATTGATTTTTGTTTTTCTCAATATCGCTTTTAACATTCGAGTTCTAAAACACAGATAACTGACCTAAGTAAAGAAGCCCAGAATTGAAGATTTTATAACATATAAACACTATCACAGATAACTGACCTAAGTAAAGAAGCCCAGAATTGAAGATTTTATAACATAGAAACACTGACCGAAAGAGTTCTTTGAAATTTCGTTTGATGAAAGGCTCTTAATTCTGCAATCAAATATTGTTGTTATACACACTGGTATGGTTGCCAAAGGCCGTGGCCTGAGTCTCTTACACAGATGTAATTTACTGAGTGCTCAAGGAACAAGATGTGTCGATAATAGTTGACTAACTTTAATAGTTTAATGATGATTAATCAGAATATCAGCTTTGCTTGTGAATATTTCACAAGACCAACCTCCACAAGACACAGCAAAAATTGCTACGACAACTGGCAACGATCGCATTGTCGAAATATCTATCAGCAATACACTCCAATTTCTAAGTTGCCCAATATTAGCCGAAAAAACAACATAATAGTTATATTATAAAAAAACATCATTTGGACAAAGCTAAATATTATAAATAAAGTGCTCTCAAAATTTTAGGAGAGAGGAGGTTCATGCAGCACGCATTAAAGCCTGAACTGGTTTCCTCCAGAAAGGGCAGACAGGAGAAAATAGCATCAATTCAACCTCATAATAGTACAATAAATTGTAGCCACGTAAGTTACAACTTCTCAGCTGTATCCTACTTGCTGCTGCTGCTGCTGCTGCTGCTGTTGCTGGGACTGCTGATAATTTCCATATCCAGGATAACCTCCATAGTACAGGTTGGGGTCTTGCGGTGCAGCATATCCATAATTTTCATAACCTTGTGCATATCCATAGTATCCACCACTCCACTGGTTTGGGTCAGGCTGAGCCTGAGCATAAAGGGAAATCTCACTACATTAGGTCAGATTCATGGCATATTGCAAATTCCAATATGAAAAGTATCAAGAACCACATATCAGATTCAGTAAATGACCTGTTTGTTTGAAGGACTGCGTCCCCATGAAAGGCGTATATTTTGCCCACCCAACTGAGTTCCATTCAGCATTCTTAAAGCTTCCTCTGCACAGCTTCTGATCATCACAAAAACAATGTATACCATTAATATGGGCTCTTGTCTCTCTTAAAATATCCCAGGAAAGAAATTTGGTAAGTTAATTTACCTGTCAGCAAATTGAACAAACCCACATCGCTTGCCTGCTGGTATTTTCACGTGTACTAATTGCCCGTATGGGCTGAAAAGTTCTCTCAAATGGTCGTCCGTCACAACAGAATCCAGATTACCAACAAACACCTGAATTGAAATTTGTGAGGTCACAAATATGTTACAAATATGTTACAAATATGTTATTTTTGAAATTGAAAATAACAAAAATACCCACAGTTGTATTATTTGGATCGTCATCACTTTGAGTCCCTTGAAAGTTCTGATATGAAGCTGCATATGGGAAACAGATGTGAAACAAAGGGAAAAATACGTGTGAAAAATAATAACACATGCAAGGATCTTACTAACCTCAGGCCCCATGACTTAATTAAATAGAGCACATATGAAAAAACAGAAATCGTGCTATCTGATGACAGATAAGGTCATGCCAGTGCTCATTAATTTATTTTTTAAGAATTGATGCAAATGTGCAAATTTGGATATATGATAATATATGTATCATGTTCTGAACACAACCAAATGAAAGTCAAAACCAATTATTCAGAACCAAACAGTTACAAGAGCTTCAAATAAAGTGTAACTGTTATAGAACTATTAAAATAATTTCTCTATAAGTAATTTTGATAAGAGGCCAACAATAGATGTACATGATTGTCAAACTAGTATTCTAGCAAAAACACTAAGCAATGCACCTTTACATAGTCATCCCCTCACAAGATAGCAATCAAAATGTAGGCCTCATCAAGCAGTCTGACAACATGATTGATCTAATGTCAATGAAGGTAAGTGACAACAGTTCCATTTTACATGAAAGAAAAAAACTCTTCTTCCATGACCGTGGACTAGCACAATATGATTACAAGCAACAAAGAATATTCATTTCTGAAATTAAAAAAGCTCAAAGCCAAATCAAATGCTCTGACAAAGTGACAAACTAGGGAACAAGAAATAAAGTTTATCCACTAGCAACACTATTTTGAAGCAAAAACAATGAACAAGTTAGTTACATAACTTTGTCAAGCAAAACAGAGCTCCTGTCATTAGGCTTGAGCGATTCCTTGAATATTGTAGAGTCTAACTAACAAACTAAAATATTTAGGCCCAAACTAAAATCACACAGCACAGTTATGACAAATCAAGAAACCTATATTCCACCTGTTATTTCTATAAAAAAAAAAAAACCATGTTATTGAACATTTTCTCAAAAATTAGCTGCTAAGGAATTGTCACCTTATTCAATAGCCCCACTGTTTGGGGAAGATATGCAGCAGAATACTCTCATTAACACAATTAAATAACTCCACAGAACAAAATTTGATCTTTTAATATATAAGAAAAACAGCAGTCATCTATTGGTTAACCAATCAGGGTTATCAAAAGTAAAATGAAAATAAAGGGAAAGTCAAAATAAACATCAGGAAAGCAAAGGGAGTATAAATGACAATCAGAAACTAAACACAAAATTTGCAAGAGTGAAATTTATGGTCATCTTCCCAACAATAACCAGCATGCCATACGCAATTTTATGCAGATTAGTCGAGTTACCACACCTAAGAGTCTTCCCTCATAACTATAAATTCTAAAACACAAGGCTGGAACAATCCGAAAAATCATACACACGTCATGACAACAACAGAGGAAACAATCTAAACTATGTGAAATGTAAAAGGCCAAGGGAAATAATGCAAAAGAAATTAGAAATACGATACTTTTGACCAAACAATAAAATAGGAAAAACCTTAAAGATAAACCAGAATTTTATTGGGACGATAAAACTTCCATGTAAAGAGAGAAGAAACAAAAAGTAACGAGACTGACTCACAGCTCAACCCATAAAATGAACTAAAAAGGATGCTTTGAAAATGTAGCATAAGAGATGCCACAAAAATCTCAAATTAAGGACAAGACATAAACACAAAAACTGACCTAAGTGAGGGCACGAACTAAAGGGATAACCATTTCAGCTGAAATCAGTTCCAGGCCCCAAGATGATAGAGCCTCTTGACACCCTGCTTTGAGACAACAGGAGTTTTATAAGTTTTGAGAAGTTAATAACATTTAATGTGCCCAAATGTTAAAAGGAAAGTACAAGAACGAAACGACTTGGAAACTGCTACGTATTTGAAGAACATAACTGAAAGAAAGCAAACTTAACAACAACGTTAAGTATACTTCACATCAAACCACAATTGGCGACTAATATAACCAACCTGACAATTTATCAGGAGCAAACTCAATGTAATAACTCTTGAGGAACATGAGCAAACTCATGTAATAAATTTTAAGAAACATGAGCAAACTCACAAAGTATCAACTAAAAGTTAGTGAACATCACAGAGTAAAGATCAATGAAAATGGAAACAGTAAACCAAAGTGCGCTTCATATTTTAAACTTAAAAATAAAAAAATAAAGAACTAGCATCCAATCAATGTAGTGAACTAGCAACCAAATAGAATATCGAGGATAGTAGCATAAAAAGGTTATGACAATGGATTAAAATACAATAACCACACCTTTAGGATACTGCTGTTGACCAGACAAAGTCTTCTTATTAGTGGCCGGCCCAATTCGCATGGGCCTAGTTGAACAGAAGGCACCATTCATCTCAGTCATAGCTCGTAACTGTTCACTTTCATCAGCAAACCTAACAAACCCATAACCCTTGGTGCGTCCAGTAAGCCTATCAATCACAACCTTGGCACCCTTAACACTGGAATAGCGGCCCCTGAAGGTCTCTTGAAGCATGTAGTCAGTAACATCGGCAGCCAAGTCTCCAACAAATATTGTGAAATCAGGGGTCTCATCACGCCTCTCACCAGCACTAAATGAAGCCCAATTCAGTCTGAAGTTCTGCTCACCATTTGGCATTGGGGTACCATTATAGGTCTGCAAAACTCTTTCAGCAGCAGCACGGGTAACAAACTCAACAAAGCCATAACCCTCTACTTGACCAGTCTGCTTATTACGGATTACTTTTACAGAAGCAACCTGCAATGAGAAACACAGTTCGGTTATAGGATACAAGCCATAGCACCTACCCCTCACCCTCCTATTATAAGCAGTTGTTTAACTTAACTGAATCGTAAAAAAACGTTTTTCCAAACTTCATATCTACATTCAACAACACAATCCTTTTTCATCTTATCATAATTGGAATTGTACATAATAGCACAATATTTACAAATTGTCTTCTCTCACAATTTTAACAGGGTCAAAACCTCTTAAATTCAAGCTCAAAAATCCAATTTTAATAGAATAAAAAAAAATTTATATTCTTCTTATTTGTTTCACATGAAATCGTAGTAGAGCCTTATATGAAGTTTGTGTGGTATAGCTTTCTCCAAGGACGGAGCTACATTGAAGCAAGCAAGGGCTGGTGACACCACTCTTTTCATTTATTGCGTTCTCTTTCCTTTAAAGTTTCTTCAGTTACCTGCTAATCCCACTACCAATTAGTTTTGTTTCCCTTATCTCACAGACCATTTGAACAATTTAAGATATACCAAAATTGTTGATTCATATATGGCTAATATATCTATGTTAAATTGTTTTAACAATTAATAAATACTTTTATAAACATTTTAAGAAATCTATTAAATTATATAAGAGATTAATAGGTAAATGATATATAACTTAAATAATAGGTAAAAATAGTGATAATAAAGAGGAATTATATTATATAGACCTAAACCCAATTCAGTTTTGAAACTTAGCCCTTTTATTCATGAAATATTTAACATAAATATGCATTGGAAAAAATTATAAGTTTATCATACAAAATTACTATGAATGAATCTCTTAAATTTTGTATATATTATTTTTATAAACTTTTTTCTCTTTATTTTATTATGCTTAAGGCTGACCTGTGAAGAAAATTTATGGGCTTTTCTTAGGAAAAGAAACGACATAAACAAGTGATCAAGTAAAAACAGGGTGTCGTTTAAAATGAAAGAACATACCTCGCCTGAATGAGCGAAACAGGAAGAGATATAGTTCTCGTCCATCCAATACTGCAAGTCCCCGATCCACAGAGTCCGGATCTCCCCGGGTGGAGCCGCTTGTTGTTGTTGGCCCTGCTGAGGTGGAGCCCACATAGGAGGAGGCTGAGGCTGAGGCTGAGGCTGAGGCTGGGGCTGAGGTGGCATCATCATCATATAAGGAGGAGGCTGTTGCGGTGGCTGTTGTTGATACTGATACTGATGGGGTATCTGCTGCGGTGGCGGCGGCGTTGGGGTTGGCTGCATCATCTTTGTTTTAGGAAGATAAACAAACAACAAACCCTATCCCTAGGACGAAAGGTTTGTAGTAGAAGACAACTCTTCTGTTTATAGGGTCAAATCATTTGCCACGTATTCTGCTAAAGTTACGTGGTAGATTTACGATGGATTTTAAAGCCGTTCATTTCTGGGACCCAGTTTTTTTTATTTTAATACTTGCTTTAAATATCTTCTAGATAATTTCGCTTTTTTTGTTTTATTTTTATAAAAATATCCTGCCGGGATAATTTTTAAAACCCCTGTGTCCTGTGTGTTTCAATTTTTAAAAGCACGTCGTCAGCCCCCACTGATTTTGGAAGGACGCCCTAGCCCCCCATTCCTTTTTAGATCCGTTCATAAAACTCTATTACCTATTGAAACAATGTTTTTACTCTTGATCTAAATTCTTTAAAAAGAAGTATCAAAACTTAGACAAGGAAAAATGGTAATTACAAGACAAGGGAACATTCTGAGTATCTCTCACATTAATATATATTCTCAATAATTATAAATATCTTTTAAAAGAGTAGGATCAAACAGAAGATGGTGAATAATTATCTCTCGGATTATGTCATAAAACTAGGTGGAAGGCCTGCGCGTTGCGCGGGTAAGTTTATTGCTAGTATTTCAGGTACTATTGTTTATATATATAGAATTGTTTATGAAGGTGACTTTGATACATGTTTATTTGAAGAATTTGATGTTTTAATTGGTTGATATCTACTACAGAGTTACAGGCATTATATAGGTAGAAAACGATTTATTAAATCTCCTAATTATATTAGTTAAATATTACACAATTAGGAGATTGCACAATATAAAGAGTATCCTAAGACTAACAAAAATAATATATTAGAGAATATTTGTGATAGTATTTATGTGAATGTGAACGGTTTGTATTAAAGTTAATTTATTGTTGAATTAATAATTCAAGCAATAAATAATTAAGAAATTAAGAATAGCTATTTGATATAAATATTATATGTGTGAAAGATATATTTAAATAATTACACAAGATTCAACGTATACCAATTTAATCCAAATAAGTAATCTTAAATAGTATGATTAATATTAACATTGTGAAAAGATAAGCTTACCGAATTGTTGAATCCATTCCAATACATGAATCTTTCCCTATGAACAACAGCAACAAAAATTAATTGATTTTGATATTAGCATTGTAAAGAGATATGCTTACCGAATTATTGAGACCAACCGTATTGTTGAAACCAAGTAATATAATGCGGCAATAGGCGACCGACGATGTCATCATGGAATGTTATCATATAAAATAAATATAGAAAGATATTTAATGTGAAATGTTTGTATTTATATGAATATGAAGGGACAAACATGAATCTATAGATCTTATTTTTAACAAACAAAGGTTTAAGTAGGCCATTGGGATGCCATCATTTGATATCATATCTTTTCAACCAAAATGTGAAGGGTCTAAAGGTATCCAAATTTAGCATACAATATATCAAATTAAAACCCTATCTGTCTAGTTTCTAATGCTTCAATCTGTTCATCAATTGGACTTTTATTGAGTAAGTTATAGTTAATTTACTACTGACTGTCATAACCTCAATTATTATTAACTTATTCTGATAAACGGCTCGGTAGGATGGTAGATTCCATATCAAAGGTAGTATATAATCTATCAAATTAAAGCTCAGTCTGTCTAGTTTTCAATGCTTCAATCTGTTCATCAATTGGATTTTTATTGAACAAGTTATGGCCAATTTACTACTAACTGTCATAACTTCAATTATTATTAACTTATTCAGATAAATGGTTCAACAACACGACAGATTCCATATCAAAGGTACCATATAATATATCAAATTATAGCCCTATCGATCTTGTTTCCAATGCTTCCATATGTTCATCAATTAGACTTTTTGTTAGTAAACGGTCCCGTATACGCAGCGGAAACGAAAAATTAATATAACTCAGGATCGTTTACGTGAGCCAAGATCAAGGGTATGATTTTACAATTTATATTAAATTAAAATCTGCATAAATATTCAACATGAGTTAAGAGAAACAAACGCACGTTGAAGGCTCCTCCAAATTTGTCGTCGAACGTTTTGCTACCGATCCAAGTGTAGGATCGAACCTGCGTAGTCCACACGAAGACAATCTTAAAAAAGAACCAAAGAGGGATTTGCTAGATCCTCTTTGGCTCATCAGATAGAAGAAAAGAAGAATCAATGAAATGATTCCAAAAACTAATCAATCTGCGTGGGAGTGTATTCAAAAGGGGGCGGCGTGTGTTTTGTGTTTTAACAAGAAAAATCATTAATTCAATTACACACACACTTTTCTTTTTATATTTAAAACAATTTGCCTAATCCATACGGAATAGGCTTGGGCTCCAACCCAAACGCCCCATTTGCCAAACACTCCCAATTTGATTTATTTTAATTTTCATCATATATCTCAATTAAAATCAATTAATATATATATTAATATATATTAACATTTAACAATAATGATAATATATTTAAATATGTGCGAACACACATTTAAACGTAATTTCACTTATTTAATTTTTCTAACAAATTAAATAAAGCTACGACCTCAGCAAATTTAATTGCACTGTGAAATTACCAAAATACCCTTTCGCCTTAAAAGACGAAACGCCCTTCTTCTTCTTGCATCTTAAATTGTCTTCTATGTGTGTGACCCTTAGCTCCTCATCATATCGGCAGTGACAGTATTGCGATTAACCCCAATTAATCGTCTCACTAATACACAGACCAGATTGCCCCTAGCAAGGCATCATGGCCACCCGATAGATTCGGATTCAGCAAGTAGCTACCTGTCAACGATATGGTTACCGTGCAATTCGATCCTTTCATCATACGTTATCTCACGAGACGAAGGCATAGAAATATGTCAACCTTCGGTTACTCTCGATATTATTTATTCAGTTTCTGGACTATGACGCGATTTATAACTGGATAGAGCAACAACTCAATCCCACGTGGCCACAGTTTTTAGTGTCATTGCCATATACTGAATTGCGCCGTGAGATAACTTTCTCCATACCCGGGAGTGATGAATCCTCTGTCAATCCACCATAGTCTTGATACACTCCTTGATGCAGCCAATCACCACCGTATTGACAGCTCTAAAAGAACTGGTTAGGCTAGTGTCAAACTACACCAATCGGTGCACAAGGCGCTCTGGTGATCTCAAGTCTAAGGATCACATGCACCACCATTCGTTAGAGGATTTGTTCCATAGACACTGGGGTTACATCCATATGGAATCTCGGTGGGTCAGTCCAGTGAACTTGCTGTGGTGTAATCGCCTACAACAAACACCCATGTGTTGCACCAGGTTGTCATCAAACAACCTTGACAAGTGAGATCAGTCACTGCCTTTCGACAGGGTCGTTCAACACTATGATAGCCTTACCGTATTATCTGTGCCCTTAGTTCAGAAATACTGGGCTACGGACGTTTCTAGAATGGCCACCATATGTGCTCATAGTTCTCACTATCAAGATTTGACACTTGATACCCTCGTCACGAGCTCTACCATTCTAAGGACATATATCAATACATATTGCAATAATAATGGTTTACGCGATATAGAATAAAAAGCCTTTTATTGATTAATGAACATTATTACAAAGAGTCAATTCTACAATAATTGATTGGCTCTAGGGCATCTACTCTAAAACATCTCCCCTTTGCACTATAGCCAATCATTCATGCCCTCAACACTGAATGACACAAGTGCCTGCACTATAGCCAGTCATTCATGCACTCACATTGAATGATCCAAGTGCCCATCATGCTTCTGCTTCAATAGAAACTTTAATAGTGGGTTGGTAGGTATTCTGCAAATCTGCAACTTCCCTTTCATATCGATCCTTCAGATAAGATTAATCAACTAAAGTAGTGTTTGGATTTCTGGTGAGACCGTGATTGCTCAGCCACAACAATGGCTCCATTGTTATCGCAGTACAACTATACTGGATTAGCAATGCTTGAAATCACATCAAGTTCAGTAATGAACTTCTTGATCCAAACCGCCTACACGGCTGCATTAAAATGCGGTACACTTAGCATCAATTGTAGATCCACTGCAGTACACCAATTTGAGCTCTTGCGCTCACTGCAGTTATATTGAGAAAATGTGTAATCCCAAATTGCGACTATAATCATCCATTCTTCCTTTCCTTTTTGGAAATAGCGTCACGGTATTCTCTTACAGTGAGCTCATCTTTCTTCCATAGTCCAAGAATATATATTTCTTAACCTTTTCAAGCACTTAAGAATGTCCATTACCTCACCCCAGTGTCATTCACTTGGATTTAGTTGATATCTTCTACTAGTGCTGAATGCACTAAGACATCATCTAAGTATATAACTATTGCTCACTTGAGCCTGATTGACATCCATACAAATGCTGAATGCACATTAGATTACATCTGAACATATAAGATGATCCACTTGCTAAAGCATTGGATCCTCTTCATTCTATCTATCTCTCCATTGTGTGGTTGACACATATCTCTACAGAGATAGACACCATATGCCATCAGAAGAAATCCCTTCTTGGATTTTTCTATACTGAATGTGTTCAGTACCTTGTCTATGTACTTTGACTTAGTTTGAGCACCCTACACGATCTATCACGATAGATCTTTATTCCAAGGATGTAGCTGTTTCCCCTAAGTCCTTCATGGAGACACTTGGATAACCAAGTCTTTACGCGATCGCAATCGTTCGTATATCATTCGATCTATTGTTGTCATATACAACACTAGGAATGCTACTGCGCTCCCACTCACTTTCTTGTAAACACAGGGTTCATCTTCGTTCTTGATAAACAAATTCTTTTATGGCTTCATCAAAACGAAGTTCCAGCTCCTTGAACTTGCTTGAGTCTATAAATGGTCTCTGCAACTTGCATACCTTATTAGCTTGACTATCAAGAACGAAACCATCAGGTTTGTGTCATATACACATCCTCCTCAAGGTTTCCATTCAGAAAGCAGTTTTGACACTCCATTTACCAAACCCATAGTCATGATATGCAGCAATTGCAAGCAAATCTGGATGGATTTAATCATGGCAACCGGAGAAAAGGTTTCTTCATAGTCAATGCATGAATTGTGTTGAAACCTTTGGCAACCAGTCGTGCTTTATAAGTATCACGTTGCCATCCATGTCAGTCTTCTTCTTGAAGACCCATTTACACCCTATGGTTTTACCCCTTCAGGTTCCACCAGAGACCACACTTGGTTCTAGTACATGGAGTCCATCTCAGATTTCATGGCTTCAAGCCATTTACGGAATCTGGATCGATATAGCGTCTTCGTAGGTTCTGGGTTCATCGTCTTGGTAGACCAGTACGTCACCATGTTGAGTCATGAGATAACCGTATCTCTCGGGCTCATGGCGTACTCTCCCAGATCTACGTAGCTCCTTGCTACTTGAGGTAGTTCACTTTGATCCAACAGTTGTGGAGTACCTCCTCATGATGCTCAACCACTTCCTATGGCACATTATCCCGTCCTTCGTCTAGTATATCCTGTGGTCCTAGAACTTCATCAGTTCTACTTTTCTCCCACTAGTACTTCTTAAAATATTCATTTCTAGGAAGACACCAATCGAGCAATAAAAAATTTTGCGCTCTTCTGGGTGGTAGAAATAGTATCATTGGGTCTCTTTGGATACCCCACAAATTACATTTACAGGATTTTGGGCCCAGCTTGTTCGATCAATTTCTTAACATAAGCTTCGCAACCCCAAATCCTTAGATAAGACAAGTTGGGCTTCGCCCCCTCCATAGCTAATATGAAGTCTTATCTCAGACTTTGACGGCACACGTTTCAAAACGTGAGTCGCAGTCTCTAGGGCATAACCCTAGAACATGTAGTAAATCACTAAACCTCATCATGACCTAACCATATCAAGTAAGGTCTTGTTCCTCCTTTCCGACACTCCTCTTGTGTTGGGGTTATAAGGAGGAGTAGTTGTGATACTATCCCACATTCCTTCAGGTATGTTTAGCTAACTTGCCAAGTTGGCATAGTAATCATTTTGAGATTATCCTTGTTGTCTTTCTTAGAACATATTATTATAACAGTTCCATAAAGAATATTATTTATACTCAAGACATAATCCATTAGTAAACTATATTCTCATTTGTCCTTGTGACAACAAGAAATATATAATTTCTAGAAACTGAAGAAAAACCATAATAATCACACAGTTCCAAGAAAACAGTTCATCGCTAAATTAGACATAAGATCCTACAGCAAATGTAGCACACGTGCTTCATTTCCACTGGTAGGTCTACCTCTCCCTCCGGCGAGCAATCTACTCTACCGTAGTCTCCACAATCAATCAAATGTGAGTACCACATCTGTGGTCAACTAGATGTTTACGGGAGAGTTAATCTCAATAACGTACCTGACGAGAAGTAACATTCTTCTTCCCTTTTGCTAGGAAGGCCTTGCAATGTTTCCTCCAGTGACTGGGATTCCCACAGTAGGAACAAACACCTTTCCTTTCTGCAACAGTTCTTTCCATCGACTTCTGAGCCCTTTCCTTTTCACTTGATTGGCTTCAACAACGTCAATGTTTCTGACATTTTCATGCCTGACTCAGTATCTTCAACAAATCCAGAAGCTCGGAAAGGGTATTCTTCTTATCTTCCTCAATAAGTCATAGACAATTGAGAATAGAATCCGGTAATGACTGTAATATTAGGTTTATTGCTAAACCTTCTCTAAGTCCACATCCCAAAATCATCAAGCTTGTTCATATACTCGATCCACTTGAGTATATGATCGCCAATTTTGGTACCCTCTTCTCCATCCTACATCTGAATAATGACCGAGACACCATATGCTTCTCATTTCTTCCTCGAAGAAAATGAAGAATAGAAGCTAAATCCATTTTCTGGCACTGCTCTCGCAGTAATGGTGCCATTGATGCAAGCACAATGTATCTAGTCATTTTCTGCTTTTGCATCATGTGTATGCTTCACATATACATACCCAGTCTCATGGATAGAACTATCAGCAGGCTCTGGTGATAGAGCTTGCTCAATGGTGTTAATCTATCGCTTGACTGAAGTATATTATTTATACTTCTATACCAGTCAACGAAATTTTCACCATTCCATTTCTCTCCCAGTTCGATGATTTGTCGCAGTGATGTTGGGATCATTTTGCTCAAATTTAAGTGAATCTACAAGTGCAGAAAAAGTAACCGTTATTACATTCATTATTGTTTAATGGTCTTTTATTAACAAGCTCCACTATTTTAACTACACACCCAATCAATAGCCCACTATTAACTCGGGAAAGCCCTTTGACTTTCCCAGTGGACCGAGATCCCATCCTGCCCATTTCAAACCTTCGCTTTGGCAAACAAGCCAAAATGATTTGATTAGGTAGGCCAAAACTTAATCCCACCAGTTGATAGCTCCCACTATCAACCTCAAATGTGAGAAAGCCAACAAGCCAATCACACAATCCAATGACAGTACACTGCATCGTCCTCATGGATCTCTCAGTATCAGTAGAGTGGACACTACATTCACCACGTACACACAATATGTGTACTGCTCTACTATCCTATGACGCATGTTTATCAACCTTCGCTTTGGCGAACAGCAAAACGTCATTTTAAGTCGACCCACACCATTAAGGAAAACTCCAATGCATTTTAACCTCCCACTGGAGAAGTTACCCTCTGCTTTTGGCGAACAAGGTTTCGACGAACAGTGGTTTGATTAAACCATGGTGATGGAAGGCTTTCGTGACTTAAATACTTTAATTGAGGGTTTTGTTATTTAATGTCTCACCATATTATTATCTTTGTTAGAATGACATTGTTTGGCATGTTATCAAACACTTCAACCTAGCTGCATTCTAAACAAATTAAACGTGCCGGTACATGCCCCAACTAAACCGATTTCCTCGAGCCTAGAGGAATCGGTGGGTCACCTAGGGGTCCTGTAATAAAAATCTTGAGTCTTCAAGTATGGTTTGCCTCGTCCTTTGCTCCGACTTCAAGTACATTACAAAAATATCTTTCTAATTTACAATAAATAATTATACAAATCTTTACATCATAAAATTTAGAAACCTCGATTTACATTCGAGGGGAATTAGATGAAGAAGAATATACATCGAGAAGAGGAGAAAGGCAGGACACGCAGGCCCTATTTAATAAAATACAACCATACATACCCAAATAATTAAAACATTCACCCTTAGGTCTAAGGCTCATGTACCGGGCACCATGCAATATACAAACAAGTACAAAGCATACATTTCAAAAAATCAATTTCTGAAATTTATGGTTAATTACAATTTACCCCCTGATAATTTACAGATTTACAGTTTGGTCCAAAAGTTTTAAAACTTTGCATTTTACCCCCTGCACACCTGGAAGTGCGCTCGCTGCAGCGATGAGTTAGATCGCCGCGGCATTCATTGGTTTTTGGTATAGCACACTTCCGACGGACGATCGCCGCGGCGATGTGTTATATCGCCGCGGCGAGCGTTGTTTTCATACAACGCTCGTCCAAAGGACGATCGCCGCGGCGATGAGTTATATCGCCGCGGCGACGACGATCGCCGCGGCGATGGATTATATCGCCGCGGCGAGCGTACACAGATCTGTAGCTCCGGATCTGTTCAACAGCAACCAAAAACACTCCAACCAGATTTTTGCAATCAATCACCACATTGATCTCAACAAAAATCCATCATGCATTAAACCAAACCAGCAGATCATCAACAATTAAATTAATCGATTAATCAGTTTCTTAACAATATTTTAAGACAGATTTACACAGATTCAATATGCAACATATTATCATCAAATACATGTTATCAACCATACACATAAAAATTGTAAAATTCAGTAACCTGGCTCTGATACCACTGTTACTAAACGCCCCGTATACGCAGCGGAAACGAAAATTAATATAACTCAGGATCGTTTACGTGAGCCAAGATCAAGGGTATGATTTTACAATTTATATTAAATTAAAATCTGCTAAATATTCAACATGGTTAAGAGAAACAAACGCACGTTGAAGGCTCCTCCAAATTTGTCGTCGAACGTTTTGCTACCGATCCAAGTGTAGGATCGAACCTGCGTAGTCCCACGAAGACATCTTAAAGAAAAGAGGGATTTGCTAGATCCTCTTTGGCTTCAAGATTAAGAAGAAAAGAAAATCAATGAAATTGATTCCAAAAACTAATCATCATCTGCCGTGGGAGTGTATTCAAAGGGCGGCTGTGTGTTTTTGTGTTTTACAAAGAAAAATCATTAATTCAATTACACACACACTTTTCTTTTTATATTTTAAAACAATTTGCCCTAATCCCATACGGAATAGGCTTGGGCTCCAACCCAAACGCCCCATGTTGCCAAACACTCCCAATTTGTTTTATTTTAATTTTCATCATTATCTCAATTAAAATCAATTAATATATATATTAAATATATATTAACATTTAACAATAATGATAATATATTTAATATGTGCGAACACACATTAAACGTAATTTCACTTATTTAATTTTTCTAAAAATTAAATAAAGGCTACGACCTCAGCAAATTTAATTGCACTGTGAAATTACCAAATAACCCTTTCGCCTTAAAAGAAAAACGCCTCTTCTTTTCTTCTGCATCTTAAATTGTCTTCTATGTGTGTGACCCTTAGGCTCCTCATCATATCGGCAGTGTACAGTATTGCGATTAACACCAATTAATCGTCTCACTAATACACAGACCAAGATTGGCCCCTAGCAAGGCATCATGGCCACCCGATAGATTCGGATTCAGCAAAGTAGCTACCTGTCAACGATATGGTTCCCGTGCAATTCGATCCTTTCATCATACGTTATCTCGACGAGACGAAGGCATAGAACATAGTGTCAACCTTCGGTTACTCTCGATATTATTTATTCAGTTTCTGGACAATGACGCGTATTATAAACTGGATAGAGCAACAACTCAATCCCACTGTGGCCACAGTTTTTAGTGTCATTGCCATATACTGAATTGCGCCGTGAGATAACTTTCTCCCTTACCCGGGAGTGATGAATCCTCTGTCAATCCACCATAGTCTTGATACACTCCTTGATGCAGCCAATCACCACCGTATTGACAGCTCTGAAAGAACTGTGTTAGGCTAGTGTCACTACACCAATCGGTGCACAGGCGCTCTGGTGATCTCAAGTCTAAGGATCACATGCACCACCATTCGTTAGAGGATTTGTTCCATAGACACTGGGGTTACCATCCATATGGAATCCTCTGGTGGGTCAGTCCAGTGAACTTGCGTGTGGTGTAATCGCCTACAAACACACACCCATGTGTTGCACCAGTTTGTCATCAAACAACCTTGACAAGTGAGATCAGTCACTGCCTTTCGACAGGGTCGTTCAACACTATGATAGCCTTACCGTATTATCTGTGCCCTAGTTAGAATAATACTGGGGCTACGGACGTTTCTAGAATGGCCACCATATGTGCTCATAGGGTTCTCACTATCAAGATTTGAAACCTTGATACCCTCGTCAGGCTCTACCACATTCTAAGGACATATATCAATACATATTGCAAAGACTAGAATAAAAAAAAAAAAAAAATCAACTGGTTTTAACCGCGATATAGAATAAAAAGCCTTTTATTGATTAATGAACATTATTACAAAGAGTCAATTCTACAATAATTGATTGGCTCTAGGGCATCTACTCTAACACTTTTATTGTGCAAGTTATGGTCAATTTACTATTAACTGTCATACCCTCAATTATTATTAACCTATTCAGATAAATGGTTCGGCAGCAATGCAGATTCCATATCCAAATTCAACATACATCAAATTAAAGTCCTATCTATCTAGTTTTCAACGCTTCAATCTCTTCATCAATGTGACTTTTGCTGAGCAAGTTATAGCCAATTTACTACTATTTGTTTAGTGTAAACCAAGATTGATATCATATCTTTTCATCCAACATGTGATGGTTCAGTAGCAAGGCATATTTTACATCAAAGGAAGCATATAATATATAAAATTAAAGTCATATCTATCTAATTTCCAATGCTTCAATCTGTTCATCAATTGGACTTTTATTGAGCAAGTTATGGCCAATTGACTACTGACTGTTCAATGGAAACCGAGAAACAGAGGAAAGCAGAATGTTTGTGTATTTTGGTGATAGAAACATCCTTAACTTGATTTCATTCCAATAGATGAATCTTTTCCCTGTAAACAATAGCAACAAAAATTAATTAATTTTGATATTAACATTATGAAGAGATATGTTTACCAAATTGTTGAGACCAATCGTATTGTTGAAACCAAGTACCATAATGTGGCAATAAGCGACCGACTATGTCATGGTGGAATGGTTGTTAGAGTAGGTGCCTTAGAGCCAATCTATTATTGTAAACTTAACTCAGTAATAAATGTTTATTTATCAATAAAATACATATTCTTTTATATCGTGTAAATCATAGTTATATGTAATGATATATGTCTTTAGGATGGTAGAACCGTGATGAGGGTGTCAACAACCTAGTGCAACGCATGGGTGCTTACTAGAGACAAGTTCACTGGACAGACCCACCAGAGGATTCCATATGGATGGTAACCCTAGTGTCTATGGAATAAATCCTCTAACGAATGGTGGTGCATGTGATCCTTAGACTTGAGATCATCAGAGCGCCTTGTGCACCAATTGGTGTAGTTTGACACTAGCCCAACGTAGTTCTATTCAGAGCTATCAATACGATAGTGATTGGCTACATTGAGAAGTGTATCGAGACTATGGTGGATCGACAAATGATTCATCACTCCTGGGTACGGGAGAAGTTATCTCACTAGGTAATTCAGTAAATGACGATGACACTAAATCTGTGGCCACAATGGGATTGAGTTGTTGCTCAATCCAATTTGATATTCATGTCATTGGTCCATTAACTGAATACAAACATGTCGAGGATACCTGAGGTTGACATTTTGTACTTCAGTCTCGATGAGATAATAGTTGATAAAATGATTTGATTGCAAGGTAACCATACCATTGACAGGCTGCGGTTTCGCTGAATCTGAATCTATCGGGTGGCCATGATGCCTTGCTAGGGGCCAATCTTGGTTTGTGTGTAGTGAGACAATTAATTAGTGTTAATCGCGATACTACATACTGCCGATATGATGAGGAGCCTATGGGTCACACACTTAGAAAATAATTTAAGAATCAACTTGTGAGAAGGATATTTTCGTCTTTCAGGATGAAAGGGTATTTTGGTAATCTCGCAGTGCAATTAAATTTGTTGAGGTTGTTGCCTTTATTTAATTTGATATTAAAATTAAATTAGTGAGATTATATTTAAATATATCTATGCATATATTAAATAAATTATTATTATTAATTAAATGTTAATATATTATTATATATTAATTGATTTTAATTATAATAATAATTAATGAATTTAAAGTACCAATTACACGCTGTTTGGTTGCAAGGGTGAACTAGGGTTGGAGCCCATGACTATTCCTAAGTGGAATAGGGTTTTAATTATTGCACTATATAAGTGCAACTTAAAATTAAAACAAGATAGAATTATTCATTCAATAAAAACCCTAGCCACACAAAAGCTCTCTCTCTCATTTTTCACTCTTGAGTGAAAAAGAAAATTTTCTTGTTCTTCTTTCTTGATTCTTGAAGCCCTTGATTGTTCTAGCAAAATAATCAAGGGTTCTACGAATTGTCTTCGTGTGGATTTCCGTGAGTGCAATCCTACTTTGGATCGATTAGCGAAGAATCACGTGAACAATGTCGATGAACAGTATTTGGTGAATAGTAATCGATGGACAGTGTTGTGAACAGTGTTCGTGAGCGTAATCAGAGATATTCGAAGGAGCCTCCAAACGTGTATAAGCATTCTAAATCCTTGTATGGATTTATATATTATTGTAATGCAAAAGTTATAAACACTATAATCTGTACCCAGATTTGGGATTAAGCATATGATCGGTTTTTATTTGTTTTGAAACTGTGTTTTTCCGTTGCATATACCCGATCACATGCTTACATTGGTATCATATCACATAAATATAGATAGACATTTAATGAAAATGTGAAACATTTGTATTTATGTGAATATGAAAGGACAAACATGAATCTATAAACATGAATCTATAGATCTTCTTATTTGAATAAACAAAGTGTTAAGTAGAAATTTGGGATGCCACTATTTTATCTTATATCTTTTCGACCAGAATGTGAAAGATCTACAGTTATCCAAATTCAGCATATAATATATCAAATTAAAGTTCTATCTGTCTAGTTTCCAATGCTTTAATCCGTTCATCAATTGGACTTTTATTGGGTAAGTTATAGGCAATTTACTACTGATAGTTTAGTGGAAACCGAGAAACAAAGGAAAGGGAAATGTTTGTGTATTTTGGTGATAGAAACATCCTCAACTTTATTCCATTCCAATACATGAATCTTTTCCCTATAAACAAAAGAAACAAAAATTAATTGATTTTGATCTTAACATTGTGAGGAGATATTGAAAGTTATTTTGTTAACTTATGATTCTAGTGGTGTAACACTAGTCATGGTATGAACACTTCACTTTGAATATTTGTTGAGTGTTGGAAATACGGATTTATTTAGTGATTTGAGGGTGAAAATATAAGGAATTTAAGGTTTAATGGATGATTTATGATGTGAATTCTTGCATGTTTTGTTATCTTTCGAAATCACGGGTGTTATGTGTGTTTTTAGGTATTCAAGTGCAAAGAATGAATTGTTCGTGCTTGTGTTGGTGTTCGAACGTCCTAGACCCGTTCGAGTGCAAATAAATCAAGGCGAGAAGAAAAAAGCAAAATTCTGACTTTGCGCCACAGCACGATTTTCTGAGCCGTAACACAATGTCGATGAACTGCGCTCTGGCGCAATTAAACTAAGCCATGGCGTAGTACGGTTTTTGTCGGAGAAGAAATCACTAGGAAACGCGTCGAGGCCAATTCAAACACGCCAGGGCACAATTCAACTAAGCTGCGGCACAACTAAACTGCATCACAACGCAAATCGCGCAGAATGTAAAAATGTCACATTTCCAACCCTAATTTCGACGACCAGTATTTACAAGTTTGTCATTTTGTCTAAAAACTATATAAAGGCTAAAGGCAGCTTTAGTCCATTTGTAGAGAGTTTTTAGGTTTGAGATACACATTTAGGGAGAGAATACATTTGGGGCTTCTTGGAAAGGTGGAACTTAGAGAGGATAGGAGGTTCTCTTCCTCTCCTCCTCCTCTGTTCTTCATGATTATGGTTCTAGGTGTTGTTGTTTCTTTTCCTTTATGTTGTATTTTGTTTTTTTAGGGATTTGATGTAATCTAATTGAAGGCTTGTGTTTTATTGTTATTATATTTGTTTGATCTATTCTCTTATGTTCTAGATTCATTTATTGCATTTAATTCAATCTTTAGTTGATGTTAGGGCCTAATCAACCTTGATGTTAGTTAATTGATTGTATGAGACAAGATTGGGTGTGGAATGATTGATTTGTAGCCCTGCCCGGGTATAGATTGATTATTGTCTTTAAGATCGTCTTGCGCTTAGTGGGTTTTCGTTACTAGACTAGGCTATATGCCATTAGCTAGTTTAGTTGATGGAAACACTAGGCTATTTCGAATGGCCACAGTAATACCTTAGAAACGAGAGAGGCCATGCTTATCTTGATTAGCTCTGTGAATGGATGATTTGTGTCTATGCGAATTAGTTCCTTCGTTGTTTAGACTAGGCTATACGCCACTAGCTAGTTTGAATGATGAAAGTATTAGGTTGAACCCGATGATGTACGAACCCGAGAATGGAGTGGGGAGAACAATAGTTTGATGATGAACATGCAACCTAATAATTATGATGGAGTTAGAGCCCTAGGATTCTTTGTATATAGTTAGATCTAGATTTACTTTAATGTCGATTTTATGTTTTCCTTATTTCAATTCTTGTTTTGATTCATCAAGGCATAATTACTAGGATCGCGAGAGCATCTCCAATCTCTATGGGATCGACCCTTACTCGTGCACTATGATGAGATTGTGACTCGTGCACTTGCGAAGGATTAAACTTTGTATGTCTGTCAAGTTTTTGGCGTCGTTGCCAGGGATTGTCAAATTGTTCTATGATTTCTAGTGACTTTGCCTTGATTTATGTTGCTTTTGTGTGTTTGATTTCTGCTATTTTTGTTTGTGTAATTTTTGTTTTACGCATGTTGATGTTTGGCTTCTTTTCAGTGTGTTTTATTTTCTTTTCAGTATTTTATTTTGTGTTGTTTTATTTGCTTTTATTTTGTTTTCATTTTGTATAAACTTTATTTACTTTTATTTTGATTTCATTTTTTCTTATTTTTGTGTTTGTTTTAATTTCCGCGAACTTTTTGATGACTAACCGACAACATGGACTCTATTCCAAGACACCATGTGTTCTTTCTTTTGTGTCAGTAGATTTCATGTTGACCATGGGATGTGCATTCAATGGAGTTACTTTCGATACTTTACGATATGTTAATCAAGGGAGATAACTCATTTCTTTCCCTTTTCACCTCTACTTTGTGTTGATGGCTATATTAGAGATAATTTAGGAATTTGGTTGGGGGTGGGAAAGTATGAAATTTATATTTTTGAATTCATGAAATGTATGCCTGTAAATTTTATTAGTTTGTGGAATCTTTGTGTTTCCTGGATTATGTCAAATGTCTATGAGATAACATGATTGCAATGGCATGTAGTGAATAGGAAAGGTCAATTTTTACCCTAGTAGAAGAACTATTATGGATGTTGGTTTTGTTGTAGTTTGAAACGCTCGGGATTGTGGTTTGTTTGGTTGGTTGGTTCTAGGATTTAGAGATGTTTTGTGTGTAATCTTCCTACTATTTTTGTGAGGTCCCTAAAATTCTTAGACCTATTTGATGACCACTTGAGGTGAAATCCTAGACGACGCATGATTAAAGAAATGACATAGGCCATCTTTAGACCATTTGTGCCTTTCAAGCCAACCTTTTATGTTATTATCCTTAGTCACCCCATTGAGCTTTATTGCATATATTTAGCCTTCATCTTCTTTCTTTTTACCTGCAACAAGCTACCCGCTTTAACTCTTATACACATTTCCTACCTTTGATATTCTTTTAAGAGGATTTAATCTAAATTAATGAAAGTGAAATGTGTGAGGTTTTGAGCTTTGTGATTAAATCTTGTGAAGATGTACGCAAGAACTGGTTGGGGGTTGTTATGTGAAAAAAAAAAAAAGGAATTGGGTGATATCATTGCTTCCTATGTTATGTGTTTTATTATTATTCCAAAAAAAAGAATGAAAAAAAAAAATCAAATCAAAAGGAAAAAAAAAAAAACAATAAGGAAGCATGAAAAAGGTACATATTCAATTGTGGTTGGGTAGAGTGATGCAATAAAAATAAAAAAAATAATAAAGGGTTTCAGGTTTAAGAGAATAAGTTGTTTTGAGCGATTGTGTTCTTTGGAATGTAAGATTATTCCTCTTAATTGCTTGAATCCTTATGTTCTTTCTTAACCCAATATCTTAGCCTTACTTTACAAGTTTAGCAAAGTCCTACTGATCTGAAGTTGTGCGTTTGGTCTACATTAGTAGAGAGTGATCTGAAAAGTAGGCCTATGGAGTTGTGTTTTCAAAGTTTTCATTTTTATGGGATCAAAAATTTGTTTTATTTATGGAAGTTGCACACGAGATTGCCTCTAAGGCTAGGATTAACATGTTGTGGTATGACTATGTGGTTGAGAGTGGAGAATGAAGATGAAACTGATGTTTAGGGTGTTCCTAAATGGGAGGTAATTATTGCTTATTCTTTTTGCTATATGTGTATGCCTTGTATGAGACACATTTTGTGATAAATCCAGGAAATCTTTGTTTTTTTTTTCTTTTTAATTATGTGTGTTAGGACTTGTAGGATGTTTGTGGGTAATATCGCTGAAAACCCTCACGAGACTATAACCCGTCCACTAGGGGGACCTAGGGTTTTAAAGGCTTATTGCATATGCTAAATGCAATCGTGTCAACCTACGGTAGTGGTTTAGGAAAGTTTAGTGAGGTTAGATTTTATTTTTATATCGCTTTCATTGCTAGGGACTAGCAATAAGCTGATCAGGGGTTGTGTTGAGTGTTGGAAATGCAGATTTATTTAGTGATTTGGTGGTGAAACTGGAAGGAATTTAAGGTTTAATGCATGATTTATTTTGTGAATTCTTGCATGTTTTGTTATCTTCTGCAATCACAGGTGTTGTGTGTGTTTTCATGTATTTAGGTGCAAAAGAATGGATTATTCATGCTTGTGCTGGTGTTTGGACGTCCTAGACTTGTTCGAGTGCGGATAAATCAAGGCAAGAAAAAAAGAGTGAAATTTTGACTTTACACCGTAGCACGATTTTCTAAACCATAGCACAATGTCAAAAAATTGTGTTGCAACCCAATTAAACTGAGTTGCAGCTTGGTATGGTTTTTATCAGAGAAGAAATCGCCATGAAACATGCCAGGGTGCAATTCAACTGAGCCGTGGCGCAACTAAACCGCGTCGCGACGCAAATTGCGTAGAATGTAAAATTGTCACATTTCCAACCCTAATTCGACTACCAGCATTTACAAGTTTGCCATTTTGTCTAAAAACTATATAAAGGAAGCTTTAGTCTGTTTTTAGAGAGATTTTAGGTTTGAGATACACATTTAGGAAGAGAATACATTTGGGGCTTCTTTGAAAGTTGTTGCTTGGAGAAGAGAAGAGGTTACCTTCCTCTCCTCTTCCTTTGTTCTTCATGCTTATGGTTCTAGGTGTTGTTGTTTCTTTTCCTTTATGTTGTATTTTGTTTTCTAAGGATTTAATGTAATCACATTGAAGGCTTCTGTTTTATTGTTATTCTATTTAGTTGATCTATTCTATTATGTTCTAGATTCATTCATTGCATTTAATTCAATCTTTAGTTGATGTTAGAGTTTGATCAACCTTGATGTTAGTTAATTGATTGTATGAGACAAGATTGGGTGTGGAATGATTGATTTGTAGCCTTACTCAGGTATATATTATAAGTAAATCAGTGGGTAAACACAGCAAAAAACAAAAATATTTTCCATCGATTATTCTAAATAACCCAAGATCAGGGTTTGATATGTGTTTATTTTACATGCTTAAATTAAAAAGAACAAATATAACAATAATCCAGACAAGGATCAGAAATCATACGCACGTTTGGAGGCTCCTTCAAATGTCTCTGAATACGATTTCACTACCGATCCAAGAATAAGATCAAACTTACGTCATTCACACGAAGATAGTACAACAGAGACCAAAGATTGATTTTGCTAGAATCAATCCTTGGCTTTAAGGATTCAAGGTTTGGAAGAAAGAGTGAAGAAAATTAAAAGAGAAAATATATCTCTCAAAATCACTCACGACCAAGAATGAAGAATTCATATAAAACCTAACTTTTGCTATCTTTATATAATAAAGCAAACTATCAATTCCACCCCCAAAGTTTCAGAACAACCCAAACTTAGGTGGAATCGCATATAGGTCCATGTTTAATTATTTACTTAAATATTAATATTAACTTGATGAGAATGCAAAATGTCATATTTACCCCCTTTAATGTCTAGTCTTTTATACTTATTTGCTGCATAAATGTATTCATTATTATTCTATATTGATTTAGGATGCAAATGGTGGCATTAATTGCAAAACGGAACTAATTAAGTGAATTCGGACAGTTTCGACATTGTTTCGTAATTTGGGCATAACTCTCTCATCCGAGCTCTGATTGAGATGATTCAAAATGCTGTGGAACAGTGAGAAATAGATCTACAACTTTCATGTTTGAGTTTGGAGATATACTCACTGAATCAAGGTGGTAATCATGCTTGAAGTTGACGCACATGCACTGCCGATGTTCTGGAACATTCTCCCTTGTCATGCAAGTCCACTAGGCAGTTTATTATTGGAAGATTTAAAGACATGTAGCACGTAAGTTACAGCTAGACACACAACTTTCCCATTTTGTATTAAGATTTTATTTTATTTTCAATTACTCAGAATTAGGATAAAGGTTATTTTGGGATTTTAGAATATTTTTAGGAGATTTAGATTTAGTAGAATTTGAATTCGAATTGGATATGAAGAGAGGGAGATCAGATTAGGTTTTTACACATAGACCACGCTTCTCTTTTGGGCTATGCAATTTTTCTCTTTTGAATTTTCATGATGGCCATGAGCGGCTAATTTGTAACTTGGTCGAAGGAAACGGAGGCCTCGGAATCAATAAACTGTGAGATCTAATCCATTTTATTTCATTGTTTAATTCATGTTTGAGTATTGGATGTTCTTCTGTGCCTAATTTTATGATTGTTTCGTTTAATTGCTAGGAGGCCTACTAGGTTATTAATTGTTGCAATCTACTGCTAAGTTAGATATCAAATCCGTAATTGTTTGAGTCCTCTAACTTGTAAAGCAATTAGGGTTAATAATTTGCTGCATCAGGAATTAGTAAATCTTAAGAAGAACATTCAACTAAATTAAATACAACTGCTTGTGTTTGTGTTGTTTAGCTTCATCGATCTCTCTAGGTCTTAAGGCTGCCACTAGATTAAATCTTTAGCGCTTGTCTAAGGTTGTTTAGTAGTAAGGTTAATTAGATCACTTGTTTCATAATTAATTACAACTAATGAGAGATAGGAACCAATTCCAATGGTGAATACTCAGAGTAGCAATTGATAAATTTTTACATCGATGATCAGTTTGTAAGATTCCGATGGTGGATGTTGTCCTAGACCAAGGTTTGTCTTTTGATTGATAATTTACTTTGGAATTGTCTATTAGTTGTTTTCCTGAAATTGTTCTGTTATTACTGAAATTCCCCCCCCCCCCCCCCCCAATCTTGGTAACATAAAACTCGGCTAGACACTCTTCGTGAGAACAATCCCTACTCACACTACTACGTGTATTTTTTAGGGTTTTAATTTTGGGTGCCTACGACAGCACGCCATAACTTCAATAATTAAACTCATAATTTTGCTAAATTATTCCAATAATAAAATTGGACACAGGCTACAACCCTAGTAAATTTAATTACATAGCAAAATTACCAATATGCCCTTTCATCCAAAAGACGAATATACCTTTCCATAGTTAACCATCCTTAAACTGTCTCCTTAGTGTGTGACCCGTAGGCTCCTCATCATACTGACAATGAGTAGTATCACAATTGACACCAATCAATTGTCTCACTACACACAGACCAAGATTGGCCCCTGGCAAGGCATCATGGCCACGTGATAGATTCGGATTCAGCAAAATAGCTACCTGTCAACGATATGGTTACCGTGCAATCAAATCTTTTCATCATCTATTATATCATCGAGACTGAGGTATAGAAATAGTGTCAACCTCGGTTATCCTCGATATATTTGTATTCGGTTACTAGACCAATGACCAAAATAATAAATTAGATTGAGCAACTCAATCCCACTGTGTCATAGATTTAGTGTCAATATTGTCATTAACTGAATTGCATCATGAGATAACTTCTCCCATACCCGAGAGTGATGAATCCTCTGTTGATCTACCATAGTCTTGATACACTCCTTGATGCAGCCAATCACTACCGTATTGATAGCTCTAAATAAAACCACATTAGGCTAGTGTCAAACTACACTAATCAGTGCACACGGCACTCCAGTGATCTCAAGTCTCAGGATCACATGCACCACCATTCATTAGAGGATTTGTTCCATAAACACTGGGTTACCATCTATATGGAATCCTCCGGTGGGTCAGTCCAGTGAACTTGCCTACAGTAAGCACCCATGTGTTACACCAGGTTGTCGGCAAACAACCTTAACAAGTGAGATCAGTCACTGCCTTTCAACAGGGTCGTTCAACACTATGATAGCCTTACCGTATTATTTGTGTCCTTGGTTAGAATAATACTGGGGCTACGGACATTTCTAGAATGGCCACCATATGTGCTTATTGGGTTCTCACTATCAAGATTTGAAACACTTGATCCCCTCATCATGGTTCTACCATCCTAAGGATATATATCAATACATACAACTATGATTTACATGATATAGTAGATAATGCCTTTTTATTGATTAATAAACATTATTACAAAGAGTCAATTCCACAATAATTGATTGGCTCAAGGGCACCTACTCCAACATAGATCGGTTATTGTCTTTAAGATCGTCTTGCGCTTAATGGGTTTTCGTTACTAGACTAGGCTATATGCCACTAGCTAGTTTAGTTGATGGAAACACTAGGTTATTTCGAATGGCCACAGTAATACCTTAGAAATGAGAGACGTCATGCCTATCTTGATTAGCTTTGTGAATGGATGATTTGTGTCTATGCGAATTGGTTCCTTCGCTGTTTAGTCTAGGCTATACGCCACTAGCTAGTTTGAATGATGAAAGTACTAGGTTGAACTCGATGACGTACGAACCCTAGAATGGAGTGGGGAGAACAATAGTTTGGTGATGAACATGCAGCCTGATAATTATGATGGAGTTAGAGCCCTATGATTCTTTGAATATAGTTAGATCTAGATTTACTTTAATGTCAATTTTACGTTTTCTTTATTTTAATTCTCGTTTTGATTCATCAAGGCATAGTTACTAGGATGGTGAGAGCACCTCCAGTCTTTGTGGGATCGACCTTACTCATGCACTATGCCATGATTATTGCGACTCGTGCACTATGCCACGATTATTGCGACTCGTGCACTTGTGAAGGATTAAACTTTTTTATGTCTGTCAATATTGCACAATCATTCTTGTTTAAATTTCTAGTGTGACAACTTTGTGTTAAAGTGACCACCTTCTATTATGTTGTTTATCTGCTACATCGGTTGAGCACCTCTAAGTTAGAGTGATCACGATACATCTGGCAGATATTTTGGGTAACACATGTTGTATTTCTAAAATTCAATGAGATGTCTTCTTCTCTTATGAATATTTTTGTGGTCCATAACACTTGTCAAATTGATTAACAATGTGCTGGAAAGTTTATTCTCTTTGATCGGTGGTCCTAAGAAATTAAATAAACTTTTTCATAAAGTTGAATTCATAAAGTATCTTTTTGGCCACCAGTCCCCTTGCATTGGAGCCCAAGTTTCCTATATATTCATCTCCTCTAATTCAATTATTTTTAAGCCTGATTATTCCTCTTATATTACTCTGAAAATTCCTTGAGGTTTCTTTTGTTTTGAATCAGGTTTCATATGCCTTAGGTGGGCTTACAAATACATTTTATAAACTTTGTTTATTTGTTCATGGCTGGAACATGGGTTTCCATTGGTGATGCTTGATGGGATTTCAAACTTTTAGAGTTGAAGTGCGTCTTCAGTGTTGATCTTTGAGAGAAGCTCAAGGCTGACCAAGTGGTTTTGTGAACATGGAGCTTGCTATGGTAGTTTGAAGTTTGACCAAAGGGTGGAGTTTGAAGCGTTGCAAAACAAGGAGTGTTCTTGCAACTAATGCTTAACTTTAGCTTTGTAATTGATGTTAGAGTAGATGCCCTAGAACCAATCAATTATTGTAGAATAGACTTTTTGTAATAATGTTCATTAATCAATAAAAGGCATTTTATTCTATATTGCATAAATCATTATTATTGCAATATGTATTGATATATGTCCTTAGAATGGTAGAACCGTGATGAGGGTATCAAGTGTTTCAAATCTGGATAGTGAGAACCCTATGAGCACATATGGTGGCCATTCTAGAAACGTCCGTAGCCCCAATATTATTCTGAAGTAAGGACACGGATAATACGGTAAGGCTATCATAGTGTTGAACGACCCTACCAAAAGGCAGTGACTGATCTCACTTATCGAGTTTGTTTGGTGACAACCTGGTGCAACAAATGGGTGTTTGCTGTAGGAGAATACACCGTAGCAAGTTCACTAGACTGACCCACCAGAGGATTCCATATGGATGGTAACCCTAGTGTCTATGGAACAAATCCTCTAACGAATGGTGGTACATGTGATCCTTAGACTTGAGATCACCGGAGAACCTTGTGCACCGATTGGTGTAGTTTTACACTAGCTTAACGTAGTTCTTTTCAGAGCTATCAATACAGTGGTGATTGGCTGTATTGAAGAGTGTATCAAGACTATGGTGGATAGACAGAGGATTCATCACTCCCGGGTACGGGATAAGTTATCTCATGACGCAATTCAGTATATGGCAATGACACTAAAACTGTGGCCACAGTGGGATTGAGTTGTTGCTCTATCCAGATTATAATACAGGTCATTTGTTTATAAATTTAATATATAATATCGAGAGTAATCGAATGTTGACATTATTTCTATGCCTTCTTCTCTTTGAGATAACGTATGATGAAAGGATCGAATTGTACGGTAACCATATCGTTGACAGGTAGTTACTTTGCTAAATCCGAATCTATCAGGTGGCCATGATACCTTGCTAGGGGCTAATCTTGGTCTGTGTATTAATGAGACGATTAATTGGTGTTAATCGCGATACTGTACACTACCGGTATGATGAGGAGCCTATGGGTCACACAGATAGAAGATAATTTAAGACTCAGGAAGTAAAAAGGGTGTTTTCGTCTTTTTGGGCGAAAGGGTATTTTGGTAATTTCACAGTGCAATTAAATTTGCTGAGGTCGTAGCCTTTTATTTAATTTGTTAGAAAAATTAAATAAGTGAAATTACATTTAAATATGTGTTAGCATATATTTAAATAAATTATCATTATTGTTAAATGTTAATATATTAACATTTATATATTAATTGATTTAATTGAGATAATGATGAACTAAAATTAAAATATCTAATTGGGAGTGTTTGGAAACATGAGGTGTTTGGGTTGGACCCCAAGCCTATTCCACATGGGAATAGGGCAATTAAAAATTGGACTATAAAAGAAAAAGTGTTAATTGAAAAAGAGTGTGAATTCATTTTATTCATTCATTACTTTTTCATTTGAAAGAAAAACTCTCCAGCCCCTAAACACTCTCCCACGCCAGATTTTAGTTTTGTTAAGAATCAAAGTTTTCTTTGATTTTTGCTTCTTGTTTCTTAAGGCTAAGAAGGATCTAGCAAATCCCTCCTTAGTTCCTTGCGATTGTCTTCGTGTGGACTACGTCGCTTCGATTCTACACTTGGGTCGGTAGCAAAACACATTCAGAGACAAAGTTGGAGGAGCCTCCAAACGTGCGTATGTTTTCTAAACTCATGATTATAATTTCTGCGGATTTATACTTTAATATAAACTGTAAAATTATACCTTTGATCTTGGCTCTTTGGAACGATCCTTGTATTATGATTTTTTGTTTTCCACTGCGTATATGGATCGTTTCCTAACAATTGAACTATAAATGTTTACCATAATGGATTGTTTCATCTGGACTTGGTCCCATGGATGTAGACATTTTGCTAAACCATGTAAAAACCCCTGGTGTTCCTTATTTTGTTTCATGGTTGTTTTTTTTGCAATGCCGAAGAATAAACACTAAAATCAACTTAGCAACCCATTCCACTTAAGGTTTAATTCACTTGGTAAAGGAATTAAAACTTTCAACTGGTATCAAAGCTTATTTTGGAAAGTTATCTCAGTTGATCCTTACTTGTTAATTGTGTTTTTATTGCATTTTTTATTTGTTTTTGTTATGGTTAATTTTCACGTTTTTCCTGCAGATTTTACACTTCAAACTTGTGACCCCCTTGGAGCTGTGTGGCCACCCCGTGTTGAACTTTTTGGTTGTGCCCACCTTGGAGCTGTGTGACCACATCGTGTTGAAATTTTTGGTTGTGACCACCTTTGTGTGTGTGCTATCACCTCTGTCTTACGAACTTGAGGGTGACCACCTTAGTTATTGTGTGACCACCCTAACTGTTTTGTTTACCATGTGTTTATTTAGTGAATGAGGGTTTACCAGTAGACCACCCTTATTGGAGAGAGCCAATTATGCTTTTTGGAGACCTAGGGTGCGTGTCTTTTTTAAATCCATTGATGAGAGGGCTTGGATGGCTTGTATTGTTGGTTGGAAAGAACCTAAATTTGAAGAAGCAAGTGGGAGCAAAGGAAAAGCCATTGATTAATGGACCAAGCTGAGTTAGAAGAGTTTAGCTTTAACTCAAAAGTCCTGGATGCCTTGTTTAATGTTGTTAGTATAAGTCAGATGAAAAATATTGCTAACCGTGAGACTACAAAAGATGCATGGGATAGACTCCAAGTAGAAAATGAAGGAACAAAGCTTGTGAAAAAGACTAGGCTTAGGAGATTAATAACTGACTATGAGAACCTTGTTATGCATGATAATAAAACAATCTCTGATTTTCATGGTCGATTGTGTGATGTAACAAATGAGTGCTTTGCTTTGGGTAAAATTTATTCTGACGCTAAACTTGTCAAGAAAGTGTTATGCTCCTTACCCAAGAAATTCATGTCCAAGGCAACCTCCATTGAAGAATGCTGTGACCTTGATGTGATGCAGCTAGATGAACTGATTGGATCTCTTCAAGCATATGAGTAGAATTTGAAAAGGTGGGGTAAGCAAAAATCAGGTAATGACCTTGCATTTAAACTTGAGGTAATTTCTGAAACCCTTGATGATGTGGATGATGGTGATGTGGATATGGATGATGATGAATGTGGCTTACTCATAAAAAACTTTGCAATTTTTTTTTTAAAAAGAATATGAGAAAACCAAATATGGCTAGAAAAGGCAAACAGTCTTTTGTTAAAAAATTTGGCGATCATTTTGATCAAGGTCTCTTTTCAAAAGGATTTTCAAACAAAAACAAAAATAAGAACAAAGACTTTAGGTGTTTTGAGTGTGAGGGCTACGACCATATTCATTCAGAGTGTACGAACACTTTAAGGAAAAGGGGTAAAGCCATGGTTGTCACCCTGAGTGAGGGTGACGACATTGAGAGTGGGGGTAATGACATCAATGAGAATGAACACTTTTTGGCTTTTATGGCTAACCAAGAGGATAGTGATAGTGTGTCCTTGGATGACTCAAGTGATGTCTATAAGGAGTAACAGAAGGCTTATGGAAAATTGTATGAGGCTTGGTTAAAAGCCATTAAAAGGATTAAGTCTCTTTAATCTGAAAAATCTTCCTTGATAGAAGATAAGAAGATTTTGAATGATAAATTGAAAGCCTTATTATTTGATTTGTCCAATAAGGAAATTTTGTTGAATCAAGCTTTAACTGAACTAACAGAGCCCAAAGCCATTGTTGAAAGGTTGAATGCATGTTCATACAAGCTTGACGAAGTTCTTGGCCAAAGGAAGATCTTCGATGATAAATCGGGGTTTGGGATTCTCTTCTAGTGTGAGCACCTCCAAACCTGGAGTGACCACCTTTGTGAAAGCCACTGAATCAGTTTAGAAAACTGTTGTTGGCCCCACGTGCTCAGACCTTAATGGTAAAAATATTCATTCCTATCTTCATTTTTGCCAAAAGAAAGGTATATTACACCAAACTGTTTTAAATTCATTTCGTATTTGAAAAGATGCATTGGAAACTATGATTCAATAAGGTCACCACTTCAGTCTCTTGGGTCATCACACCAGAATAATTTTTTCAAAAATAGAAAAGTGTGGAGACCCAAGCTTAGTGCTAACTGTCTTGTTGCCTATACCTCTTTGCCAGCCTCTCAAATTGATAATGGTTATTCTAGACACATGACAAGTAACAAATCTTTATTGGCTGAGCTTGAATGCTTGGAAAATAGTCATGTTAACTATAGAGATGGTCATCTTCATGACTTTGTTGAGGATAAGGTCATTTCACTTGCACATATAAACATAGAGTCTCAACTTGTTGACTTATTCACAAAGGCTTTAGACTTTCAAACTTTTGTGAATTTGAGGAAGTTTGTTGGACAAACTCAACTTTTCCCTTAATAAGTTATGAGAAAAAAATTTCTTTGTCTTTGAAATTACAAGTGTATATGATTTGTGTTGAGTCATAACGAATTGTTTCTCTTTTTGAATGTGTGTGGTGAGTGATGTGTCCACCTTATTTCTCACCTCAAGAATTATTATGATTTTCTTTCATTTTTGAGTGCTTAGTGCATATTTCTTGTTATCATGTGAAAGAGCTACCTTGTTTGTAGTGTGAAAATCATACTTGAGTAATTTTCTAGGATGTAAAGACCCCTACGTACTAGCAAGTGTGAAAGCTACACTTGGTTACCTCTTGAGTTTTATGCCCATTAATCTCTATTGATATAAAAAAGAATACAAAATGTTGAGATTATGTTCTAAAAGAAAAAGAATTATCAAAAAAAGGGCATAAGGGAAGGTGGAGATATATAATAAATATTGTTTTGATTTGACCAATGTGTCACGATTCACCCCTTTGAGGACACAACATACACAAATGATCAAGTTTTCTTGTTGATTGCTATCATGTATGTATGGAGTCATGAAACTTTGATTGTTGAACTACATGGAAGAGACTTTCTTTATGTATCTTTGTTAAAGATTGAGAATTGTTTAAAATGTCATATGTACAGATGTGTATCACTTGCCTCCTTAAAATTCGATGAATTTTTTATTGATCTCATGATGAATTTTTATTTTTGTTGTTTTTGCTCAAAGTAGAATAAGTATTTAAGATCTGCTGCCTTTGTACGTATATCCCCACCTTGAGAGTGAAGTTGTCACCTTCACTCACTGTGTTCACATGAGTGTTGACAGTCACGACACACACACTCTAAATTGGTTTAATTTGCTCAAACAAATCTTGGTGTGCTCACATCAATCTTACATGTGCCCAAATTGATTTTTAGAATCTGTGCATTGTCAAAGTTCCTCACTTTTCTAGGATTGCCAAACATTATGAACAAAGAGGGGAGAATTAATTGTGTTTGTTGTGTTTCTTTGGTTGGTTTCACACAGAGGCAGTTTTCTATGTTTTTTTTTAAGCCGATTTTATGCTGATCCTTTTTTTGAACTTGCTGATGTTTTTTCTTTCATGTGCAGTGAATCAATCAGTCATTAGTTGGTTTGTGATCTGACTTTATATTGATTGATTGAGAACTGAACTAACCATCTTGTGCTTTTGATTATTGATCACTTGATCATGATTTGGTTTAGTTACTCAGGGGGAGTATACAAACTGAGGGGGAGTTATTCATTTTAGTTGTTCTTTACTTAATGCAAAATTGTTTTTGATTGATGATATTGATTGTGTTTTGCTTAAGATTGTGCTTTGTTCATAAGTTTGACAAAGGGGGAGATTGTAAGTATTTTTGTTTGTCAACTTATTCATTCGGATTAGTGCACAATCTATTTAGTTTCAGTTTCAAGGTATTCACAAATAGAATCGCAGTGATCACAACACATTTGGCAGATTTTATTTTAATATTCATGCATATCGCACCTGCCTTAATTAAATGTGATTATATTTCCAGTTATGGAAATATTTTTTGTGGACATTATATATTATGTGAGCTGGAAAAGATTTTATTTAATTATGATTTCAAGAATCATTTTTCTAAAGGAAGATTATGATTTAAAAAATCCTTTCCTATAAAGAAGTCTAGGATCTTAAGAATCCTTTCCAAAACAGGTTTGGTTTGTTGTTTATTCTTTCAAAGTCACTCAAGTATAAATAATCCTTTTATTAGTGTGACTTTTTTTAAGGAAGCCATATTATTTACATCCATTATTCTCTGAATATTTTCTTTGAGGTTGTTTAGTTTTTGTAGGTTTCCAATATGCTTTGGTAGGCTTTGAATTACCGTGTTTTATCTCTTGTTGCATGAGTTGATTCTGGAACATTGTTTCTTGTTGAGATCTGGACGTGTTCAAGCTACTGTTGCCGAAGTAATTCGTCATTGTTGAAACTTGAGAGGAGCTCAAGTGCGACTTGGTGGTCCTGTGGAGGAGAAGCTAGATTATGAAGGTTTGAGGTTCAAACAAAGAACGAAGATTGAAGTGTTGTCCAAACAAGGAGTTTTTACAATTGATACTTATTCTTGTCTTTGAAATTGAACATATAATTATTTCATAGTGGATTAGCTTCTTCTGGACTTGGTCCCATGGATGTAGGCATGTTGCCGAACCATGTAAAATTGAGTTGTGTGCTTTATTTTATGTCGTGATGGTTTATACACTTAATCATTAGTTTAGCAACTCATTAAGCACAACGTAAACAAGTAATCTTAATTCCGCATAAGTTTTAATCAATATGATAAGGGTTTAAAATTTCAATTATGAATTCCATAAGATATATTGATGTTCTTTTTGCATTTTATAAAAGAATTTGATATATGAGTTATGTAATTCAAGAAAAATCAGAAATAAAAAATCTGCAGATACAATTACACAATCTCTGTTTTTCGCTCTGCAACCAATTTATCTAATTTCTTCAGCAATTACAAATATTTTTTCCGCTTAATGATTTCTTCTGTCTGCAGTAGTATCTCCTCTTATTTTGGACATCTAATTTATNAAAAAAAGGGCATAAGGGAAGGATAATCGCTTTTATTACAAAATTGACCAATGAGTCATATTCACTGCTTGAGGACACTACACACACATATGATAAAGAATGCTTGCTTTTGTTGCTCATATATGACTTAAAGGAGTGATTACTTTAAGTTGTTGAATTTTCATTGGATGAGATACTCCTTATGCATTTCTTTCAAAGGTTGAGAAATGAATTTTTGTGTCTTCTAATCAGATCAATATGACTTGTCACTTTAAATCTTCAGAAAATTTTGATTGATCTCATGACCATCTTGTCTTTTTTTTTTTTTTTTTTTAATTTTAACTGTGTATAGTCTACTGCCTTTGTGTGTTTGTCACCACCTTGAGTATTCATGTGATAACTTGCTTGTTTCACGGTGCTCACACGAGTTTTGACAATCATCTCTCACTGATTTGTTGATTTGAATTGTGAAAATGATCCTCGTATGCTCACACTGACATCTGTGTCACCACCTAATGGATAAGTTGTTTAAATTTTTTCAATTTTGTGTGCTCGCAAGGGTTGAGAAACTATGAACAAAGAGGGGGAGTGTAATGTCTCACTAGGCAAAGTATTCACTGACTATGCTATAGAGAGAATCCAAAGAATTGCTAGTTTAAAAAAGGTGTTTGTCTAAAATTTTTATCCTTAATCTACTCATAACATACTATTACACAAAGATTATTTCTCACATATATAAATCCACATTAAATTTCTTCACTGAGACAGTGTGTGCAATCCTCTCGCAAGCTTGACGTCTCCCGACCACTACAATCTAATACCTACAAAAATAAGGAAAGCAACGAGGTGAGCTATAAATGCTCAGTAAGTAAACCAAATCTAACTATGTTCTTACTCCGCTGTCCCCGTTTCCACTGTACTGTTTCTAAATTTGTACTAGCTTTCTCTCTTTATTCTCAAGCGGACTACTTAGCAGTCTTCTAGTTTTCTCAAATCTTTCTAAATCCTCCTAGTGTTGTGCTATTCTTTATCATTTTATTTCTCTTCTCTGCTAGATTATAACTTTATGTTTCTTTCTATACTCAACAAATCGCTAAGTTTGCTTGCTATTTGTCATGTTTCTAATTTCTGTTCTTTTCTAGCATGTATCTAATTTATGTTCTTTTCTTGTATATCTCTAATTTCTATTCTATTCTCGTAGGCTTCTATTTTCTTTGCTTCTCTATTCTCATGGGTTTCTATTTTCTTTTATTCTCTATTCTCATGGGCTTCTATTTTATTTTCTTCTCTATTCTCATGGGCTTCTATTTTATTTTCTTCTATATTCTCATGGGCTTCTATTTTCTTTTCTTCTCCATTCTCATGGGCTTCTATTTTCTTTTCTTGGCTAGTTAGACACGCAATAATAAAATAAATTGTTTAATCTATGCATAAATGCATGAGATGCAATGCACATAAAATGTCTGATGCATATGCAAATGATCATGTTTGTATTCTTTCTGAAAATTCTTTTCTAATTCTTCTGAAATTATTTCTCTTTCTTTCTAAAATTCTTTCTGTTTTCTATTTCTTATTCTATTTTTCTTTCTTTTTCTAAAATTCTTTTTGTATTCTGTTCTGATTTGCCGATCGGACTAGGTTGAGGCATGGATTTAGAACCCTAGCCGTGTGAGCATATTCTGAAATCCTTTCTGGGTATAGTCCTCATCCACATGCACTTTAGGCGGACTGTACAATTCTGTTTTCTATTCTGAGGCAGCTCACTGATGGCAGTGTGCATGTGGGAAATTTCTGCATCTCTATCGCCACTAGCTAACGTAGTGAATGCTCACAGATTCCCCATCGCAACAGCCCTCTGAAAACATGCTTTGTAAATCTGTAAAATAACTAGCTAGACATTTTCCAATAATTTTAAAATTTCTGAAATATATGTTATGCTATGTCATGCATTTATATGTTGTCTATGCATGATCTCAAAATACGTGTCTGACTCTGACATGTATTCTATCAATTCTAAGGCTTTTATTTCTATACTTTTCTGGAAAGCCCAAAGTTCTATTCTAATAACATGCTTAACTTAAACATTTTCTATTTTATTCTTTATTTCTAAATTCTATGCATCGTGTGTACGTACATGATTCTATAATTTCTACATAATTATGTAATTCTTTAATTCTATCATGCTCTGTAAAATGTACACGTACACAAGTATATTATCTCTCACAAATTCTACTCTTCTATAATTCTATTAGTGAGATATTAAAACGGCACAATTCAACTAGGGAATGAATTCTACATTTTGGGCAATCTAATTTCTTCTATAAAAAAGCTATGCCACAACATAGGTATTAAGTCTACTAACTTGCCCAATTATGCTACTAGATTTTCTCAAACTTATATGTCACATAACCATGTCATTAAACAACTCTCTAATATTTTCTAATGTAACAAACATGCCTTGTACAACTTTCTAGATACAAATCTTAATGCCATAAATTTGCATTCTCTTACATGACCATCAACTTCAATTGTTATACATGCCCTTCTTTCTTCTTTTCTTTTGGCTACATTCTATACATTAATCAATATTGCCATATTAATCATTGTAAATTCAATCTAACATATGGCACAACATATATACTTTCGCTAAATTCTAATTTCTTTTTAACATTCTTAACTAAACTTTTGGCCAATACAAAATATTCTTAAGATCTTCTAGCAAATTCGATGGCTTGTAATATATAATAAAGCATGAAAACTATACTCATACCAATCAATTTCTAAAATAGTCATGTATTTAATACATAAACCAAACTTCTATTTCTTTGATATTTATACTTGGGAAAACTTTTCTATTCTTTATACAATAAAATCACTTATTACGTATTGTTTATAACTAATCTCAAAACAGGAAACAACAATATACTCATTTGGCCAAGCCATTCTTTGAATGACCTTTCTAATTTCAAGCATACGAGCTTGACAATTTATGGTGGCATATTATAATATTATAATATAATCACCCATCTTTTACTCTCATCAATACTACACTATTGCAACAATTTAATATGCAATTCTTGCCATCATTTTTCTAAAGTCATAAGTTTCAAAACTCATAATTCAATGACTAAATACAATATGCCATTCAAACTAATGCTAAAAGTTCAAGCAACTTGAACCATGCACTAAAGGCCATTCTTTTCATTGAACTAACATAACCAAGTGTTATTCTAAATTTTGGCATAACAAAATGCACTCTTGAATACTAAAACTTACACTTGGTTAAGCCTAACATAACCTTTCAACTCCAATTCTTTCCTTTCTCAAACAATTTCTTCAACAAGACTTAACAAACTCATGCATACATTTCTCTTTTAATTTTCATCAAACAATTCACCTGCACATGCAAATACTTGGTTGGCCACACCTCTACATCTCTCCAAATCCACCAAAATTGGAGCAAAAACTCACCAAACTTAACTTCGATTCTGGCCAGATTCAACACTTCCAAATTCCAACATCAACTCATCAAAATTTCATCCAAAATTCAACCAAAACTGTTAGAGTAGGTGCCCTAGAGCCAATCAATTATTGTAGAATTGACTTTTTGTAATAATGTTCATTAATCAATAATAAAAGGCATCTTATTCTATATCGCATAAATCATTATTATTGCAATATGTATTGATATATGTCCTTAGAATAGTAGAACCGTGACGAGGGTATTAAGTGTTTCAAATCTTGATAGTGAGAACCCTATGAGCACATATGGTGGCCATTCTAGAAACATTCGTAGCCCCAGTATTATTCTGAAGTAAGGGCACAGATAATACGGTAAGGCTATCATAGTGTTGAACGACCCTGTCGAAAGGCAGTGACTGATCTCACTTGTCAAGGTTGTTTGGTGACAACCTAGTGCAACACATGGGT